>NC_081553.1:198830261-198882761 GCF_963082655.1 Stomoxys calcitrans
GGATCTTGACTTGAGCCCCTAGAGGATACAAATCTTATCCGATTTGGCTGAAATTTTGCATGAGGTATTTTATTATGACTTCCAACAACTGAGCTGAATATGGTTGACATCGGTTCATAACCAGATATAGCTGTCATATAAACATATCTGGGATCTTGACTTCTTGAGAGTCTATAATGCGCAATTCCTATCCGATTTGGCTGAAACTTTGCACGACGTGTTTTGTTATGACTTCCAACAACTGTATTAAGAATAGTACAGATTGGTCCATAACCTGATATAGCTGCCATATAAACCGATCTTGGGGCTTGACTTCGTGAGCCATTAGAGAACGCTATTATTATTCGATTAGGCTGAAATTTTGCATGAGGTGTTTTGTTATAACATTCAACAACTGTACTAAGAATAGTTCAAATCGGTCCATAACCTGATATAGCTGTCATGTAAACCTATCTGGGGTCTTGACTTCTTGAGAGTCTAGAGTGCGCAATTCCTATGTTACGACTTGTTACGACTTTCAACAACTTTGATAAGAATAGTTCAAATCGGTACATTACCTGATATAGCTCCTATATAAATCGATCTAGGATCTTGACTTCTTGAGCCACTAGAGGGCGCAAGTATTATCCGATTTGGCTGATATTTTGTAAAACGGCTTCTCTCATGACCTTTAACATATGTGTCGTGTATGGAATGAATAGGCTTATAGCCTAATACATCTCCCTATAAACCGATTTCCCTATTTAACTTCTTCAGCCCCTTAAATGCGCAATTCTTACCAAATTTGACTGAAATTTTACACATTGAATTCTACTATGGTCTCCAATATTCAATATTCTTTTAACATTTGTTTGCCTAAAAAGAGATACTGTGGAAAGAGCTCGACAAATGCGATCGATGGTGGAGTGTATATAAGATTCGGCCCGTCCGAACTTTGCACGCTTTTACTTGTTTTATTCTTACGACAGGTTGTGCGCTTGTAGCATTACTCTCGATTACAGGTGCCAAGGCAGCCACACCTTTAGGAGTGGAGGGCAACATGCTACGGTCTAATGCCACCACCGCAGCGGGCTTTAAGGCTTTAACATTTTTCGTAATAGGTACCTATCCGAGATAAGGATGGCTTTTCTTCGAGGAGCGAAATGAAAACACGTCCATTCCACTCAACGGTTACCATTTCAAATTCGCTGTACTAAATTTGAGCAAAATCTGATAATATATATACGGAATTTTTGGGTCAAGGGCCTTCAATCGGGAGATCGGTCTATATGGTCTATATATATACCCAGAAATGGTCCGATCTCAACCAAATTCTGTACAGACTTTGAAGGGATTAACACAGCTCAATTTGTTAAGTCTTAGTATAGTAAGTGCGCATTTTATGGGCCGTGGACCTTAAATGGCATGCAGCTCTTTTCAACCTAACCTAACCTAACCTTCCTATCCGAGATATGGATTGTTTTTTTTCGAGGAGCGAAATGAAAACAAGTCCACTCCACTCAACCGTTACTATTTCAAATTCGCTGTACTAAATTTCAGCAAAATCAGATAATATATAACGGAATTTTTTGGTCAAGGACCTTTAATCGGGAGATCGGTCTATATCGTCTATATATACCTAAAAATGGTTCAATCAAAACCAAATTCGGTACAGACTTTGAAGGGATTAACTCAGTTCAATGTGTAAAACCTTAGTATAGTAAGTGTTCATTTTATGGGCCGAAGACCTTTAATCGGGAAATCGGTATATAAGACCAAATATGTATATATCCAAATATGAGTCTCCTCAGTACATAATCATCAAGATAATCGATGGGCCTTATACAACAATTGTGCCAAATTTCAGCCATATCGAGCGATATATGCGACTTTTATGGGCCTAAAACCTCAAATTGGAAGATCGGTCTATATGGGGGCTATATTAAGATAGAGCCCCATCTTCGAACTTTATCTGCCTATGGACAAAACAAGGTATCAACTCAATATCTTCATTATCCCCCATCCTTTGCTGGTGGGTATAAAAGCTTAAAAACTCAACAACAATACAAACAGTTTCCATACATTTCATAGATTTGCACTTGAGGTAGGTTAAGTTTTTTGAAAGTTACATAAGGTCGAGCAGAAACGGGATGCTAAAACCGCATACCTCGTAAATTGTACAGTCTTGCCAATATTTTAAATAAAATTTGAAGACGTTCTGTGAAGTGGAAACTTTTTAAAAGGCAACTTATTTTATTAGCAGATTAGCATATTCTAATAGATTCAAAACCGACATTATTATAATATTATTGGTTAAAAACAAATTCAAAGTTCAGAGTATCGTATTGTTAAAAGCGCCCTCAATGCCAATGCATACCACTAAGGTGTGTATTACGGCATCGAACGATTCTTCTATTGAATACACACGCAGATGTGTTTCCACCGACCACCCCTTTAAGCAGGATGCCAAGCGAAATTTTGTTGGAATTTACAACTTTTTTGTCGAAAGCTGTTTTGCCCCATTATCCGATTTTTAGTTAAAAGCATTGTTTTGCATTCAAAGCAAATATTTATTTATTTTTTAGTCCCAGTTGCACATTAGGTATTTAAATATTGACAAATTTTCAAGGAAGAGATTTGCACAAAACAATTTGCAGTGCACCATAGAGCGGTGCAAGGATAAGCCAAAATTCAAATATGTTTTTTCAATGGCTTTTTGGCATTCTGGCTTTTGCAGTACATAATGGAACTACGAAAATATAAACAACAACACCCACAAAAGAACTCGAATAATGGCCAGAGAATAATTGCATTTAAGAATTATTTGAAACGGTTTCGTTATGCATATCAAAAGACTTGAATTATATTCAAAATCTAAAAGAAGATGCTGAGAATCTCTCTTGCCTTTAATAAGGTCAAATAATTATAATCTTGTACAAATTGGTTAAATTTGAATATTGCATTATGCTCAAGCAAGACAGTAGTGTATCAAAAATTTTCCATTATACCAACTAAACACAAAGCCATATCAAATATACTGCCCATTGCAGAGTAGTTACCCAGTAAAATTTAAATAAATTTTTACGGCTTATGGAAAACCATTGTACACACATATTGACCCTTGGTTTTGGCAAATCCTTTGTTGTGGTGTTTGATGTTTGCTTAAACCATACACAGCTGCACACGAAGTGTATGCATATAACTACGGAACAATGGCTCCCAAGCATTGTTGGCAAATTTTATTTCATACGTTGTTCCTTCCAGCATTTTACATTTTTGCATTTTTTTCTTTTTTTGGGATGGGAGGGAAATGCCAAACTTCATGTCTATGAATGTAAACTAATGCATTTTGTGTATTTGCAGAAACAACAGTACTGAGAACAAAAATGCTTTATAGTTGAATAAAAAAAATTAAAACAGTGAATCTAATGATACACCATTCAGAGCAATGTCTATAATTTCTTTTTACTTTTATAAATATTTCATTTATCTAATGAGAAATTGATATATTTATGTAGTTATGGTGCACCCGTAAGTCAAATAGAAATATTGAAATTTTTTTCTAAGACATTGTGGCGTATGATAAATATTTTACTATTGTTCATACGCACCCATGTTTCCGATACATATGAACCAGTACACAACCGACCACAATACGTTTTCAGAGACAACAAGCAATATAGTGCTAAGTCGGCCGGGCCGAATCTAATATACCCTTCACCATGGATTGCATATGTAGAGCTCTTGCCACGGTATCTCTTTTTAGTTAAACAAAGGATAAAAGAAGAGATCTGCTATGTTATTGGAACAATATCAAGTTATGGTTCATTTGGGACCATAATTGTACTGAATATTGGAGACCATAGTAGAAGTCATTGTGTAAAATTTCAGTCAAATCTAGTAAGAATAGCGCACTTTAGGGGCTGAAGAAGTAAAATAGGGAGATCGGTTTATAGGGGAGCTGCATTAGGCTGTAAACCGATTCATTCCATTTTCGACAAGTGTGTTAAAGGTCATAAGAGAAGTCGTTGTACAAAATTTCAGCCAAATCGGATAGGAATTACTCCTTGTAGAGGCTCAAGAAGTCAAGTCCCCTGATCGGTTTATATGACAGCTATATCAGGTTATGGACCGATTTGAACCATTCTTAATACAGTTGTTGGAAGTCATAATAAAACACCTTATGCAAATTTTCTGTCAAATCGGATAGGAGTTGCTTCCCGTAGAGGCTCAAGAAATCAAGACCCCAGATCGATTTATATGGCAGCTATATCAGGTTATGGACCGATTTGAACCATTCTCAGCACAGTTGTTAAAAGTCATAACAAAATACCTCATGCAAAATTTCAGTCAAATCGGATAATAATTGCGTCCTCTAGTGGCTCAAGAAGTCAAGACCCCAGATCGGTTTGTATGGCAGCGATATCAGGTTATGGACCGATTTCAACCATTCTCTGCACAGTTGTTGGAAGTCATAACAAAACGCGTCGCACAAAATTTCAGCCAAATCGGATAGGGATTGCGCACTCTAGAGGCTCAAGAAGTCAAGACCCCCGATTGGTTTATATGGCAGCTACATCTGGTTATGGACCGATTTGATCCATTCTTACTACAGTTGTTCAAAGTCATAACAAAACACGTTATTCAATATTTCAGCCAAATCGGATAGGAATTCCACCCTGTAGAGGCTCAATAAATCAAGACCCAAGATCGGTTTATATGGCAACTATATCAGGTTATGAACCGATTTGAACCATTCATAATAAAGTTGTTGGAAGTCATAACAAAACACGTCATGCAATATTTCAGCCAAATCGCATAAGAATTGTGCCCTCTAGCGGATCAAGAAGTCAAGATCCCAGATCGGTTTGTGTGGCAGCGATATCCGGTTATGGACCGATTTCAACCATTCTCTGCACAGTTGTTTACTTCTTCGAAAGTTGGCGTGCTTTCGACAGACAGACGGACGGACGGAGGGATGGACGGACATGGCTAGGTTGACTCAGAACGTCGAGACAATCAAGAATATAAATACTCTATGGGGTCTTAGACGAATATTTCGAGATGTTACAAACTGAATGATGTAGCTAAAAGTTTGCACGATCATTTCTCTTATGACCTTCAACATCAGTAAAAAGAATCATTCGAATAGTTGCATAGTCTGATGAAGCGCCCATATAAACCGATCTCCCGATTTTACATCTTGAACACTTCGAAGCCAAAATAATTCCCCAATTTAGCTGGGATTTTGCTGGGAGTGTTTTGTTATCCAAATCGGTCTATAGCCTGATATAGCTCCCATATAAACTGATCTCCAGATAAGTCTTCTTAGACTCCCAAAAGATTGAGTAGGCAAATTTGACAGAAATTTGGTACATAATTTACACACATGGCCTTCAAATCATGTTTGGTGTGGTGTATCTCCTGTGGATTTCATTTTTCCATTGTATAAAAATTTCCGATTACTAAGCTCATGAAACATTTTCTATTCTATCAACTGTGCACGTTATTCATTTCCAGCTACTTTTTTTCGTTTTCTACGGCTTTCAGATTATTTATGCACATTCTGTTGAAGTTAAGCAGAAAAAGATCAAAACAAAACTTTTGTACTAATAAAGTTTTTCTATTTCAATTGGAATTACACTTTCGGGGTTTAACTGAAACAATGGTGGCGAAATACATAATAAGAAGAATGCGAAAAAAAACAAAAAGAAGATGGCATGATTGTTGTAATTATACGCTTAGTTTGCTCTTTGCTTCCACCACTTTTTGTTGCCATTAAACCAGGAAAATTTAGTTAATATTTTCAGCATAGCAAAAGCAAACGAAAACAATGTACTCTGAATGAAGTTACCTTTGCAAAACGGGTTATAATAAGAGATTGGGACTAATGAAAAATTAACAAGTAAAAACGTGCTAAGTTCGGCCGGGCCGACTCTTATATACCCACCACCATGGATCGCATTTGTCGAGTTTTTTTCCCGGCATCTCTTATTAGGCAAAAAAAAAGATAAAAGAAAAGATTTGATCTGCTATTAGAGCGATATCAAGATATGGTCCAATTCGGATCACAATTACATTATATGTTGGAGACTTTCGAATAAGAATTGCGCCCTTTGGGGGCTCAAGAAGTAAAATAGAGAGATCGATTTATATCGAAGCTGTATCAAGCTATAAAACGATTTAGACCATAATAAACACTTATAAAAATGGTCATAAGAGGATTCGTCGTACAAAATTTCAGGTAAATCGGATAAAAATTGCGCCCTCTAGAGGCTCAAGAAGTCAAGATCCCATATCGGTTTATATGGCAGCTATATCAGGTTATGAACCGATTTGAACCTTATTTGGCACAGTTGTTGAAAGTCATAACAAAACACATCGTGCAAAATTTCATTTCAATCGGATAAGAATTGCGCCCTCTAGTGGCTCAAGAAGTCAAGACCCAAGATCGGTTTATATGGCAGCTATATCAAAACATGGACCGATATGGCCCATTTACAAGCCCAACCGACACTTATAAGAAGTATTTCAAGCGGCTAGCTTAACTCCTTCGAAAGTTAGCTTGCTTTCGACATACAGACGGACTGACAGACGGATGGACGGACAGACGGACGGGCATGGCTAGATCGATATAAAATGTCACGACGATCAAGCATATATATGCTTTATGGGGTCTCAGACGAATATTTCGAGGACTTACAAACAGAATGACTAAATTAGTATACCCCCATCCTATGGTGTAGGGTATAAAAAAAAGTGATTTTAATATTCAGTTATTATATGAAACACACATAATAAGCAAAGCCATTTCCTTATAAAACCATACACAACCACTGTGGTACAGGGTATTATAACTTAGTGAATTTGTTTGTAACACCCAAAAGGATGAGAGATAGACCCATTGATAAGTATATCGATCGGCTCAAAATCGCTTTCTGATTCGATTTAGCTATGTCCATCTGTCTGTCTGTTCGTTTGTCTGTCCGTCCGTCTGTTTGTCTGTCCATGTTAATTTGTGTACAAAGTACAGGCCGCATTTTTCATCCAATCGTCTTTAAATTTGGTACAGGCATGTTTTTCGGCCTAGAGACGAAGCCTATCGAAATTGGAAAAAATCGGTTCAGATCTGGATATAGCTTCCATATATATGTTCGTCCGATTTTCAGTAATAATGCGATAAAATGGTCATTTGTTAACCGATTCTCTCGAAATTTGGCAGGAAGGATTTTTTTATGATGAATTTCATGGAAAGAGCCACTGCAAGCACATTTATTGACCAATCTTGCCAAAATATTGCACAACGCTTTCCTCGACGACTACCACAATATACATAGAGTGTGGTCAAAATCGGTTCAGATTTAAATATAGCTCCCATATATATGTTCGTCCGATTTGCATGGTCTTTTGTTAACCGATTTTCTCGAAATTTGGCAGGAGGAATTTTCTCTTGACTCTCACAATATAATGGTGAATTTCATGGAAATCGGTTCAGCTTTAGATATAGCTGTCATATATGTATATGGCTAGATTTTCACTCCAAGAGCCACTGCAAGGAAAGGTCTTTGGGAATAGAGCACGAAATTGACTTTCACTTTTGGGACCAAGTGTCTGGGGGTCCACCATACCCCAAGAAAGATTTTTACTGACCATTGCAATGTAGGGTTTAAATAAGTTGTACTTGAGTGTCGTAGGATAATTGGAATACATTTTCAACTACAATTACGCAGAAATGTTCAAATTTAGAGTACTTCTCTCCAACATAGCATAATCGGGTGCAGCAGAGCGGGCCGGGCTCAGCTAATATATATATCGCCCGATTTTAACTCCTAGAGTCACAGCAAGCGCATTTATTGACCCATCTTGCTAAAATTTTGCAAAACACTTTCCTCGACGACTGCCACAGGAACTGAGGAGTTTACTCGAAATCGGTTCAGATTTAGGTATAGCTCTCATATATATGTTCATCCGATTTTGAGAAATATTGCAAAAATTGCTCATTTGTTAACCGATTCTGTCGAAATTTTGCAGGAAGGATTTTCTTATGACTCTCAATATATGAATGGTGAATTTCATAGAAATCGGCCCAGATTTAGATATAGCTGTCATATATGTACATGGCCAGATTTTCACCCCAAGAGCCACTGCAAGCGCATTGTTTGACCAATCTTGCCAAAATTTTGCACAACGCTTTCTTCGATGACTTCTACATTATTTGTTGTCATTTTTCAACCGTAGTATTTACAGTTTGAATATATTTGCTCCGCGAGGTCCATCAAAATTGGTTCAGAATTGGATATAGTTCCCTCATTGTGTTTTTAGGGTAGGTGTAGGGTATTATACAGTCGGCACTGTCCGAATTTTGCCCTTCCTTACTGGTACATTCTATTAATATGAAGGAAGAAGAGGTAAAAATACCTAATTATCTAAACTCAAAAAGTATTTGAACTTAAAAACAGATCTTTGTCTGCTTCTCTTTCGAGGCGAGCTTAATGATCGGAGATTGCAAATAAAAAAGGAAAGCCAGAGATATCAACACTCACCAACCATTATGGGACGCGTTTCGTCTTTTGTTAGAAGACTCTTCAACCATATTATGTGTGAATGCTTCTATGATACAATTACTGCTATGCTAAAATTACCACATTAACCACGCTCGACAACCCTGTCTATAAGCTGTACTTTTTCCCAATGCATGCGGATCAACAAAGGATTGTTTTTTTTTTTTTTTTGTTATAATGATTTTTCAAATTTTGGTATTCAATACATAGGAAATCTCAAACTGTTGAATTGAGTTACCCAAGTACAACTCAGCCACATTAATTATATTGTTCTTTATCCCTTTGTTTGTAAAAAAAAGCTATTAACTTTATCCTGCACATCAGCATGCCAAATATATCAACAACTCTCTTTTTCCACCCACACTTTTGCAAGTTTAATTTAACTAATCGAAAACTTTGCTCTTTGTGCACAACTCGTAATCCATATGTTGAAACTTCCGTTCAACAACATTTTCATCGAACAAAGTTCCCACAGGATTAATCATCACTTGGCAATTGGTCATTGCAGAAAAATTCTCATTTTTATTACAATGTCTGCAGGCAATGGCTTGCAGAATGTATGTACTTGAAACTACGATACAGTTTGGAAAAGTGCAGAAATGAAGACAACCCACAAAAAATGATGCAATAACATTGATATATCGAATACATTTGGATCAGAAAAATGTTGCAATATGTTATTAAATGAAAAAAAAAAAATCCTGAGATAAAAAAAAGGATTAAAGAACAATTCAAACCATAAATAGGAATAGCAAAGACTAAAGGCATGACGTACAACGGGTCCATGGTCGTCTTTATCAGGATTGGAAAGACAAGGATGGGCACTTTTTCTCATATTGAGCCATTAGACGGTGCAGTGGGGGGGGACACTTGATAGCGCCGAACGGACAGGGGACCAACGACACGACAATCACTGACTCTCTCAATATTGGGAAGACCAAGATAAGCAAAGATCCTAATACTAAAACATCACGCAGTACAGGGGCGACATACCCAACACAGCCTAATGAACAGGGACCCGACAGCGGAACCATCAACGACTTTCTCGATTAGTAAGACTAGAATGGATAAAGATCGTAATGCTGAAACATCAGGCAGTGCAGTGACACAGAACTCAATGCCGCCTGACGCATAGGGAGCAGACGATGAGACCATGACCTACACTCAAGAAGCTCATTTACTCAAGATTTGGAGGACTAGTATAGGACAAAGATTCTAATATTGGAACATCAGGCAGTGCAGCGACGGCAGACTCAATACAGCCTAACTAAGAGGGGCCCGACGACGGAACCATCAACGACTTTCTCGAGATTAGGAAGACTTTGGTGGGTAAAGATCCTAATGCTGAAACATCAGGCAGTGCAGTGACAGAGAACTCAATGCCGCCTAATGCACAGAGAGCCGATGATGAAACCATAACCCATTTCCAATCCAGTCCATTTACTCAAGATTTGGAAGACTAGTATAGGCAAAGATCCTAATATTAGAGCAGTGCAGGGCAGTCTCCACCGACCTTCCCTATGTCAAGAAAATGTCGGTGGAGTCTGCCCTGCACAAGGTTGTGCATAAAGTAGATGAATCCTTCGATGCCAAGACGTACACATGCTAAGGAACAGGTGGATAAATTGCAGGTCCCATGACATAAATATAAGGGAGAAAGTGGCACAAGGTACGCCATAGGAGGAGATTTGATCACCACTTCTTTGAGTGGCCACCATAAATAACCTATTGAGGATGTTGACTGGAGGGCACGCCACAGGGGGGCACTGTATCGCCACTCCTTTGAGTGACCAACATAATAAACCAATTACGGATGCTGACTGATGAGGGATTTGAACCCGTCTGCTATGCAGACAATGTCATAATACTTCTTAGGGGTAAAGATCCGAACCAGCCTAGTAGAAGGGCCGAAAGGGTCTTGTATATGGCATATGACTGAGCTACACCCAGGGGTCTCAATGTTAACCCAGAGAAGACTGAAATATGCCTGTTCACGAGGAAGACAAAAGTGGGCCAGTTTAAAAATAAAACGATTTCGATATCTAACAATAATTAGGAGTGATATTGGATAGGAAATTTAATTGGAAGTGTCACACTTCCCACGATTCTCAAGTAATTCTTAAATCTTCCAAGACTCTTCAGACTTGAAGACTTATAAAGAATATTCGCGGAATACTCTTCCAGAAGACTCGTCTTGAGAACACTACTCCTCACAACGGGGGAATCGTTTACGATTCTTAGGCAAGCTGGTTTGCTATCAATAGATTTAACTAGAAGATTCGTAGTATATAAGTCGGCGATCGAAAATGTTTGCTGGGACTGGTAAAAATCATCGCAATATTTGTTAACATTTTGTTATTTGTGGCATATTTAATTTGTAGAGAATTTATATAATTTGCACATTTTAAGTATAAATAGTAATTAGAATTATGCAAACAAAAACATGCGTTCCCATATACCCAAAGGGGTTTCGTAAACACTTGCAATTTGTTAAATAATGTTCATGCCACACAAAATAATCTAATCTCACATATGACATACATATCAATATTTGGTCTATGTATTTGTGTTTGTATTGTTGGTTATTGGTTTTTGGTTGCATAAATCTAAAATAAATGTAGAAGAGAATAAAAATGTTTAATTAGCATTAGAAATGTTCCTATTGACAAGAGCCATATAGTCATGAGGAGCACATGTTCGAATTTGTGGTAGCAAAACATATGAGTGAGGGAGGGAATTGGATTGCTTACGGCACAACAAAATTTATGTGGAATAAATTGCATATGCAATTAAAATAAATCTGTATGGTAATGACTTAGAGTAATGTGCAACACATACAAATCTTATTCGACAAATTTACCAAGAGAGACGAAATTGGTTTTAAAATTTGTGATAGGGATGATAAAACTGGCAACAATTTCAGAGGGAGAGAGAAAGAGAGAGTGAGAGAGAGAGAACAAATAAAAGCGTGCTAAGTTCGGCCTGGCCGAGTCTTATATATCTTCCACCATGGATCGAAATTGTCTAGTTCCTTGGCCGATATCTCTTTATAGACAAACAAAGGATAGTGGATAAGAATTGCTATGCTATTTCAGCCATCGTAGCGCAGAGGTTAGCATATCAGCTCATGACGCAGAAGGCCTGGGTTCGAATCCTGGCGAGACCATCAGAGAAATTTTTAAACTTGCATCGGACTGCACTCAGTGGAATGTTCATTGACAAATTTGCATGCTACTTCAGCTATACCAATCTATGAACCGATTAGAGCCATACTTGGTGTGGTTGTTGGCTATCTAAGTGGAAATGATTGTGCAAAATTTTAGCCAAATCGGATAAGAACTGCGCCCTATAGTGGCTCAAGAAATAAAATTGGGAGATCTGTTTATTTGGGAGCTATATCAGCTTATGAACCGATTTGAGCTATACTTGGCGTAGTAATTACGAGTTAAAACAAAACAAAAACGCCTCAAAAGTAGACATACAAAATCGATTTTAGCCATACAGTTGTTGACGATCAAACTAAAACACTTTATGTGCAATTTCAGTCAAATCGGATGGTAATTGCGCTCTCTAGCGGCTGAAGAAGTCAAGATCCGAGATCGGTTTATATCGGAAATATATCAGGTTATGAACCGATTTAGACCATACTTGGCACAGTTGTTGACGGTCTAATCAAAACACTTCATGGAAAATTTCAGCCAAATCGGATAATAATTGCGCCCTCTAGGGGCTCACGAAGTCAAGGTCCTAGAAACGATCATATGGGAGCTATACCAGGTTATGAATCGATTTAGACTATACTTGGCACAGTTATTGACGGTCTAATCAGAATACTTCCTGCAAAAATTCACCCAAATCGGATAAAAATTGCGCCCTCTATCGGCTCAAGAAGTCAAGATACGAAATCGGTTTTTATGGGAGCTATATCAGGTTATGATCCGATTTGAACCATACTAGGCGCAGTTGTTGGTGGTAAAATCAGAACACTTTATGCAAATTTTCAATCAAATCGGATGACAATTGCGCCCTCTTGCGGCTGAAGAATTCAAGATCCGAGATCGGTTTATTTGGTAGCTATATCTGGTTATGAACCGATTTAGACCATACTGGGCACAGTTGTTGACGATCAAACCAAAACACTTCATGCTAAACTTCAGCCAAATCGGATAATAATTGCGCCCTCTAAGGGCTCACGAAATCAAGATCCTAGAAGCGATCATATGGGAGCTATATCAGGTTATAAATCGATTTGAGCCATACTTGGCACAGTTGTTGACGATCAAACTAAAACATTTCATGCAAAATTTTAGCCAAATCGGAAAATAATTGCGCCCTCTAGCGGCCGAAGAATTCAAGATCCGAGATCGGTTTATTTATATACCTACCACAGCTGTTGACGATCAAACCAAAACACTTCATGCTAAACTTCAGCCAAATCGGATAATAATTGCGCCGTCTAGAGGCTCACGAAGTCATGATCCTAGAAGCGATCACATGAGAGGTATATCAGATTATGAATCGATTTGAGACATAATTGGCACAGTTGTTGACAATCAAACTAAAAATCTTGCAAAATTTTAGCCAAATCGGAAAATAATTGCGCCCTCTAGCGGCTTAAGAAGTCTAGATCCAAGATCGGTTTATTTAAGAGCTATATAAGGTTATGAACCGATTTGAGCCACACTTGATACAGTTTGTTGATAATCGAACTAAAACACGTCATACAAAATTTCAGAAGAATCGGATAATAATTACGCCCTCTAGCGGCTCTCGAAGTCAAGGTGCTAGAAGCGATCATATGGCAGCTATATCAGGTTATGAGCCGATTTGAACTATACCAGTCGCAGTTGTTGGCGGTTCAATGAAAACATTTCATGCAAAATTTCAGCGAAATCGGACACAAATTGCGGCTTATAAGGGCTCAATAAGTCAAATCGGGAGATCGGTTTATATGAGAGCCATACTTGGCGCAGTTGTTAACGGTAAAATCAGAGCACATCATGAAGAAATGCAGCCAATTCGGATAATAATTTTGTCCCTCTAGAGGCTCTCGAAGACAAGCTCCAAGAAGCGATCATATGGGAGCTATACCAGGTTATGAACCGATTTAAGCCATACTTAGCACATACAAAAAATAATTGCGCCATCTAGCGGCTGAAGAAGTACAAATCCGAGATCGGTTTATTTGGGAGCTATATCAGGTTATGAACTGATTTGAAGCGTACTTAGCATATTTGTTGTAAGTCAAACACTCCATTTCAGCCAAATCGGATAAGAATTGAGCGCTCCATATTCCCGAAAAGTCAAGATCCAATATCGATTTATATGGAGCTATACCAAAACATGTACCGATTTGGCCCATTTACAATCCCAACCAACCTGCGCTGATAACAAGTACTTATGCAATATTTCAACTACCTAGCTTTACTGCTTCGAAAGTTAGCGAGCTTTCGACAGAGAGACAGACGGACGGACATGGCTAAATCGTCTAAAAATGTCAAGACAATCAAAAATATGTATATATGTTGGGTCTCCGATCAATATTTCGATGTGTTACAAACGGAATGGCGAAATTAGAATACCCCCACCCTATGGTTGAAGGTTAGGTTTAGTTGAAAAATGGATGCAGATATTAATCTGCCTCTATATAAATGCACATAAGCCGGTAATGGGTTTGTTGTGCGCTCTAAAAAGTAAAAAGTAACATCGAAAAAAATTTGAAGTTAGGATTCCAGTTCTTGATGAACCACATCGGACTATATTTGGATACAGCTGCCATATCGACCGATCTGCCGATTTTGGGTCTTATCAAGACTTCCGAAATCTGTTACAAATATAATCCAGATTGGGCTACATTTAGATATAGCTGCCATAGAAAACGATATTCAGCTTTAGGTTCTAAGGACCATAAAAGGCACATTTAATTTCCGATTTTGCTGAAAATTGAAACAGTTAGTTGAACTTGGGGCATTGACATCCGACCTGCAGATGGTGTATTGTATATCGAACCATATTTGGATATAGCTGCCATATAGACCGATATGCCGATTTAGCGTCTTAAGCCTATATCAGTATTTGTTACCAGATTTTTCTGAAACTCAGATCAGTGAGTTTTATTCGGCCCGTTGATATCTGCACCAAAAATTTTACATATTTTGACATAGCTGTCATGCAGGCCGATATCGGGTCTTAGGGTTATAACATGCCATTATTACCCATTTGTGCTGACATTTGAAACTGTGAGTTTTTTTTAGACCTTCCGTCGTCCTAACTAAATATCGACCAGATCGGACTATATTTAGACATAGCTTCCATATAGACCGATCTTAAGCCCTTAAAAGCCGCAATTATTATCCAATTTCGCTGAAATTTGAAATAGTGAGTTGATTAAAGACTACCAATATCCAACTCAAATATGGTTCAGAGCGGACTATATATTTAGATATAGCTGCCATATAGACCGATTTGCCGATTAAGGGTCTGATACCCATAAAAGCTTTATTTATTTCCCGATTTTGCTGGAATTTGACACAGTGACTTGTATTAAGCGTCCCATATCCGACCAGCATATGTTCCAGATTAGACTATATTTAGATATTGCTGCCATATAAACCGATCAATTTAGGGTCTTCATGCCATTAAAAGCGGATTTGTTGCCCGATTTCGCTGAAACTGTGACTTCTTTAAGAGTTCTCGGGACCTAAATCAAATATGATTCAGACCAACGCCCATTTGCATATTACTATGGATGTGGTAGTGGAGTTGGTTTAAAAGAGGATGTTGGAGGGTATCCAAAGTACGGCTCGGCCGAACTTAACCCAAATCGGTCTAAATGGCGGCTATATTCAAATATATTCCTATCAGGACCATTTTTTGTTCGGATATCGGCAGGTCTAAAAAACCCACTATGCCAAATTTCAGCGAAATCTGGTAATAAATGCACCTGTTATAGGCTTAAGGCCCTTAATTGCTACATTAGTCTATATGGTAGCTATATTCAAATATAGTCCGAAGTGGCCCATTTAAGAACATTACCAGCTTATAAAGGGTGATTTTTTTGAGGTTAGGATTTTCATGCATTAGTATTTGACAGATCACGTGGGATTTCAGACATGGTGTCAAAGAGAAAGATGCTCAGTATGCTTTGACATTTCATCATGAATAGATTTATTAACGAGCAACGCTTGCAAATCATTGAATTTTATTACCAAAATCAATGTTCGGTTCGAAATGTGTTCATTCACCGTAACGTTGCGTCCAACAGCATCTTTGAAAAAATACGGTCCAATGATTCCACCAGCGTACAAACCACACTAAACAGTGCATTTTTCGGGATGCATGGGCAGTTCTTGAACGGCTTCTGGTTGCTCTTCACTCCAAATGCGGCAATTTTGCTTATTTACGTAGCCATTCAACCAGAAATGAGCCTCATCGCTGAACAAAATTTGTCAAAATTTCGAACCGAACACTGATTTTGGTAATAAAATTCAATGATTTGCAAGCGTTGCTCGTTAGTAAGTCTATTCATGATGAAATGTCAAAGCATACTGAGCATCTTTCTCTTTGACACCATGTCTGAAATCCCACGTGATCTGTCAAATACTAATGCATGAAAATCCTAACCTCAAAAAAATCACCCTTTAGAAGAAATACGAGTCTGTTCAAAATTTCGCTCAATACCTCAATTTTAAAAGACTGTAACTGTCGGACACACTGACGGATGGACAGACACACGGAAATCGCTAAATCGTCTAGGAATTTTACAACGATCTGAATATATGCACTTTTTGGGTCGGAGACGTATTTTCGAATATACCCCCTATCCTTTGGTGGTGGATATAAAAATATTTTACATACCATCTTATATCCAAATTTGATCCCATAGGGCGATTTTGCAATCACTAGCGAACAACAACCTACACCGTTCTCATTGTGAGATGGTGGCCAAACCATAGGTTGGATCTATGTGACCCATAGTTAGCATTGATTTGGTAGAGGTTAATACCACTCATCGTTTTTAGCTTCAACGAAAACAGATAAAAACCAGTAAGGAAAGGCAAAAGTCGGGCGGTGCCGACTTTATAATACCCTACACCTACCCTTTAAATACAAAAGTGGGACTATATCTAATTCTCAACCAATTTTGATGGACCTTGGCGGATGTATTCAGGTAGGATATTAAAATAACTGTATCAAATTTCGAGCAAAGCAAATATTGGGTTGCCCAAAAAGTAATTGCAGTTTGTGACTCTGTAATTGCATTCTTTCTTCTGTCAGTTATCAGCTGTTAATTTTAGCTTGCTTTAGAAAAAAAGTGAAAAAAAGTATACTTGATTAAAGTTCATTCTAAGTTTTATTAAAAATGCATTTACTTTCTTTTAAAAATTCCGCAATTACTTTTTGGGCAACCCATATGTTCAAAATGTAATAACTACGGTTGACAAATAACGGGACTTGGGAGCTATGTCTAAATCTGAACCGATTTCGATCAAACTATATGGATATTGTGGATTTCGTCGAGTAAAGCGTTGCACAAAATTTTGGGAAGATTGGTCAATAAATGCGCTTGCAGTGGGTCTAGAAGTGAAAATCGGGCGATATATATACATGGCAGCTGTAACTAAATCTGAACCGATTTCTATGAAATTTACCAGTAATATCGGGAGTCATAAGAAAATCATTCCTCCAAAATTTCAAGAGAATCGGTTGACTAATGACCATTTTATTGCTGTATTACTGCAAATCGGACGGGAGTTATATCCAAATCTGAACCGATTCCTATAAAATTCACCAGTTATATCGAGAGTCATAAGAAAATCCTTCCAGCAAAATTTCGAGAAAATCGGTTGACAAATGGCCATTTTATTGCTATATTACTGCAAATCGGACGAACATATATGTGGGAGCTATAGCCAAATCTGAACCGATTTCTATAAAATTCACCAGTAATATTGAGAATCATTAGAAAATCCTTCTTGCCAAATTTCGACAGAAACGGTTAAAAAATGACTATTTTATTGCATTATTACTGCAAATCGGACGAACATATATATGGAAGCTATATCCAAATCTGAACCGATTTTTTCCAATTTCAATAGGCTTCGTCTCTGGACTGAAAAATATGCCCATACCAAATTTGAAGACGATCGGATGACAATTGCGACCTGTAGTTTGTACACAAATTAACATGGACAGACGGACGGACAGATAGACAGAGTGACATGGCTAAATCGAATCAGAAAGTGATTCTGAGTCGATCGGTATACTTATCAATGGGTCTAGCTCTTCTCCTTCTTAGCGTTGCAAACTAATGCACAAACTTATAATACCCTGTATCACAGTGGTGGTGTAGGGTATAAATACGACTACCATAAACAAAATAAATCGAGACCAATAGCATTTTTTGTAGAAACAGTAGCATACGAAAGCACACAAACACATACACACACACACACATGCATGGACAAGCGGATGTGCCTCAAGTGCTGCTAATATCCAAAATTGCTTTCACAAAAGAAGATACCTCATATTTAGACTTCTGATTAGTTCAATATTTGTGTTGCCCCCAAAAGTCGCGATTTTCCCATATTTTTTTATCGAATAGTTGGCAGTCGGCATGGCCACAGAAAGTCGGTACAGTTGCGACCATCTGGCAAGCCTACCTCCATCTGACTATTGTCTTTCACTAATTGCTTTTATGTTAACGAGCATATCATCCTTCGCAATATTTCCTCTCATTGATAATTCCATATTTTCCGTTTCTTCATTGTGCGGCTGTTCTTTGAAGGTGCATATTTATGCCACCACAGATGAACAATTGCAAATTGCATGCAAATATATCACAAATCATGATGTGGCAGATTCGAACTATGATTTCCTTAATTTCACTTTCACCATCTGCTCGACTCCATTAAAATGTGATCGGAGGAGGAAGTGTTTTGCACCGTTTGGCATTTCCACATTCGTTAAAATGCACACACAAAAAGAACATTGCAAATTCTTTTAATGGGATATCCTTCCGTTAGCATTCGTTTTGGTTCTTGCTCTCTTTTGAAATTCAGATATTTTTTCCTGAAATGAAATTCTTTTTTTGCCGGCTCGTCTACTTTCATATCATTTGTATTGCACACATCCTTGGCTCTGGGATATGCTTGAGCTTGAAAAGTGAGCCACCACATGCAACAAATGTGAATATCAAATTAAAAAGTCTGCATGAATGAGCGCACTGTGACTTGACTATCTGTGAGGGCATTCGTTAGAGGTTTCTAATTTTTCCTGTCTCTTTTTTTTTTTTTTTTTTTTTGCTTTGTGTGTTGTGACATCCTACGCCAGGAGTATTATTAAATTTCCTTTCACTTTTTGGATTAAATTAAGCCGACCATGACAATGTCTGCCGTATGATTCTGTGGCATAGTTGTTCTATGCGACAAGTGAGGAATGGCTACATGTGTGCCATTGTGTGAACACATGTAAATGTTTAGTGTGCATATGGCCAATTGCATTGTGATTTACTCTGCGAGTAGTTTTGGGTTTTCAATGATAAAACGGAAAATCTTCACATGCAAGTTGTAAATGCGACTTAAAGTTTGAAATTTATCAAAGATCCACTAAAGATAAAAAAGTCGTAATAACAAGTGAAGAATCTTTTACCAACGTAAATCATTTTTAAGAGATTGAAAATTTGCCAGGTTCTGCGATCTTTCTAAGTCTGCTCTCTAAGATCTGCTCTCCATATCTTAAACATCCAGAATTGAACTATTGTCCTACTTCAACATGGCGAGGAGCGCTACCTTGACTGCACAGCTTTCAATATAGACCTCAATAGGTTGCATATTCCGCTTCGTATCCGCCTGCAGGGTGGATCTTGTAATTCCCACTCAGCCCAGTATTTTAACCTCCTTGAACTATATCAAGCTTTAACCTGCTTGAACTATATCAACAGCTATGTCAAGTTATAGTCCGATTCGGGGCTCAAGATGCGAAATCGGGAGATTGGTTTATATGGGAACTGTATCAAGCTATAGATCGATTCTGACCATATTGCACATGTATGTTGAAGGGCTTGGGAGGAGCCGTTGTACAAAATTTGCGCCAAGTCGGATGAGAATTGCGCTCTCTAGAGGCTCAAGAAGTCAAGACCCAAGATCGGTTTATATGGCAGCTATATCATGTTATGGAACGATTAAGACCATACTTCGTTGTTGTTGGAAGTGATATCAAAACACTATGTGCAAAATTTCAGTCAAATCGGACGAGAATTGCGTCCTCTAGAGGCTCAAGAAGTCAAGACCCAAGATCGGCTTATATGGTAGCAATATCAGGTTATTTACGGATTAGAACCATACTTCGCACAGTTGTTGAAAGTGACATCAAAATACTATGTGCAAAATTTCAGTCAAATAGGACGAGAATTGCGCCCTTAGAGGCTCAAGAAGTCAAGACCAAAGATCGGTTTATACGGCAGCTATATCAGTTTATGAACCGATTAGGACTATACTCCGCATAGTTGTTGGAAATGATATCAAATGTGCAAAATATGTGCAAAATTTCAGTCAAATCGGATGAGAATTGCGCTCTCTAGAGGCTCAAGAAGTCAAGACCCAAGATCGGTTTGTATGGCAGCTATATCAGGTTATGAACCGATTAGGACCATACTTCTCACAGTTGTTGGAAGTGATATCAAAAGACTAAGTGCAAAATTTCAGTCAAATAGGACGAGAATTGCGTCCTCTAGAGGCTCAAGAAGTCAAGACCCAAGATCGGCTTATATGGTAGCAATATCAGGTTATGTATCGATTTGAACTATTCTTAACACAGTTATTGGAAGTGATATCAAAATACAAAGTGCAAAATTTCAGTCAAATAGGACGAGAATTGCGCCCTTAGAGGCTCAAGAAGTCAAGACCCAAGATCGGTTTATATGGCAGCCATATCAGGTTTTGTACCGATTAGGACCATACCTCTCACAGTTGTTGGAAGTGATATCAAAACACTATGTGCAAAATTTCAGTCAAATCGGATAAGAATTGCTCCCTCTAGAGGATCAAGAAGTCAAGACCCAAAATCGGTTTGCATGGCAGCTATATCAAAACATGGACCGATTTGGCCCATTTACAGTCCCAACTGACCTACACTAATAAGAAGTATTTGTTCAAAATTTCAAGCGGCTAGCTGTACTCCTTCAAAAGTTAGCGTTCTTTTGACAGACAGACGAACGGACGGACGGACAGACAGACGGACATGGCTAGTTCGACTTAAAATATCACGACGATCAAGAATATATATACTTTATAGGGTCTTAGACGCCTATTTCGAGGTGTTACAAACAAAATGACGAAATAAGTATATCCCCATCCTATGGTGGAGGGTATAAAAATGCACACCGCCTATGGGCTTCTTACCTCCATGTGTCGAATGGAGGACTAGTCATTGTTACTTCGCTTCCTTCGACAACTGCAGAGTAATTCCGGGCAAAGACAGCAGTCTAAGATCCTGTATTATATATTTCAGTCGAATTGCATGATATTCGGATGGAAAGCCGTGCGATCCAGGTCAACCTCTTTCAAAAAAAATCTCGAAAGATGACAATTTTATTTCCAAAATGTTTGTCAATGTTGTCAATAGGCAAAAGCGATGCCATCCTGTGTCGTTTCAAAAATCAATGTCTTATATCAATGTAGCTCAGAGGTTAGCATGTCCGCCTATGGTGCCGAACAAATAGGATCCACTCCTGGCGAGGAAATCGGAAAATATTTTCAGCGCTGGTTATCCCCTCCTAGTGCTGACAAAATTTGTGACGCTAATACCCAAAAGACAATTTATTTGAATACTTTATTGTCGCGATATGCATATCCTGCTGAACGGCTGGACATGACCCAGATTCTTGAATCCTTATATCAACATTACATTCGAACTCTACTGACATATACCTTTCTTTAACTCACATATTATCGCGCTGGAACTACACGTCTTATTGAAGGATGTTTAGTGGGTGGGCCGGTCCCAGACTCTATCCCAATTATGTATACCAGATTCGAAGTCAACTCCCAAAGACCTTTCAGTTGATACCCATTTTGTGACGTTGGACACTCACGCCCGTTTACAGGGTTTTGGGATTGGCGAGGTTCTGTAGACACCTTGGACCAAGTTTTTATATCAGATGTGCACTCAACTTCCAAACAAATAAGTTGAGTGCACATCTGATATAAGCACTGCTGGCAGGTTTTGGGGGGTGGGGAGGCGTCTCATACACCGAGAAATAAATTTTTATGTCAGATTTGTACTCTGCTTTTAAATTACTTTTATTGCATACCCATATTGCCCAAAGCGGTGAAAAAGTTCTCTTGGGGGGTTTTATGGGGGTGCGGGACCCCTCCGAACCCTTTGGACGTAATTTGTATACCAAGTTTGTTCTCTAGGCTTAAGTACCTTTCGTATATTGTCCCAATCAGTAATCATGTCCATGGAAGGGCGAGTTTTGGTTGGCGGGGAGGCCCCTCAGACACCAAGGAATAAATTGTATGCCAGATTTGTATTCTACTTTTAAATACCTTTCATTTGATACCCATATTGCCCAAAGCGATGAAAGAGTCCTGTTAGGGGGTTTTTTGGGGTGGGGGCCCCCCGAATACCTTGGGCGAAATTTTATATATCAAGTTCGTACTCTACTCTTAAATACCTTTCATTTGATGCCCATATTGTCCCAATTGGTAAACATGTCCGCCCGGATGGGTTTTGGGATAGGGCGTCCCCCCAAAAATTTTATACCAATTTCGTGTTTTTGGGGTACCATAAGGTGGCATAAAAAATTTCGAAAATTCTAAATCGAATCAGAGAGTGATACTGAGTCGATCGGTGTACTTATCAATGGGTCTATCTCTCTTCCTTCAGGGTGTTACAAACAAATGCAAAAAGTTATAATACCCTATACCACAGCAGTGGTGGCCCTTCCCTTAGTAATTTCGATTTTACAAAGATTCTGAATTTATTTGTTTTATTGCTTAGAAAAGAAATACTATGTATGTATATGTAGGTGTGTGTACAACTAAACAATCTACAATTAAAAGGACTAGAAATTTACATTAAATCATTACACGTAATACATATAAAGTTATAATTTTAAATTAAATATATTTACTAATAATAGTGGTTAATTTAATTATGGCTGTTTTGGGGAAATTGCTAAGCATAGTTTGGAATAAACCGAGCAAGGGTTAAGTACCATGCCATGGAATGACCCATATGTGTAGTTTACAATTTAACTTGGACTCTGAACTTTAGAAACTTTCGAACATCCATTGTCTGGGGTAAGTTAAGAGTGTATGTCATGTTAATGCTTCTTTAGTGTGAATTAAATTTGATTATATTTTTGCCCATGGTGCTACTGGAGACATCGGCTTGGCGAAGGGCTGGTGGGCTGCCAAGATGATGCAAAGGAATCCCGACAACATCATCGGTCAGTCGATCAAACTACCATCCAGTCTCTCACTACCTTGGCCATGTAGGCAAGCAGTAGTAATTTCCGGCAACGTTTTGTCATGCGGTGCATGACCGCTCCATAATGCCTAGCCAAAGCAGTCAAGTCACAAAGGCATGCCGGACGGCATGTTGAACAACAACTTTATCCACGGAACATGGCCATGTGATTTGGCGGTGACTTTTGCTTGCAAATACGTTTGCATGTCAAACGCCAAAAGGCGGTGCGAAAGTCGGGATTGTAGAAGGCATAAATGAAGGGATTGATGGCACAGTTCACCCAGCCGACCCAGGTTAGAAATGACATCAGGCCTTCGAATAGAGCGGCCGGCGGCAGAAATGGTATTAGCAGATAATAGGTAAAAAATGGCAACCAACATGCAATGAATCCGCCCATGACCATGGTTAGGGTTTTGGCGGTTTTAGTATCGCGCTTTGTTGTCGAAACTCGCATGGGCACACGATGATGATGATGATGAGGGTGGTGATGCTGATGTGCTTGACTATGGGCATTATGCTGTAGCTGACCAGCATTGACATTCATTTGAGCCGACTGCAACTGCTTATCTGGTACTTGTCCATTAGATGTATATTTTGCCGCCGATTGAGCCATGGCATGGGCCAAACACGTCTCCGAAAACGAGGTACGACTATCGCTACAATGCAATTGTTGCATAGGCAATGTGGCTGCCCTTCCCTCGGCCAGCGCACAACTCATGGAGGCCTTCGTTGGTGTACATCTACCATCGCCATATTTGCAATTGATCGATGGGCATGGAATTTGCGTGGAAAGCCTTGAAATCTCCATTAATTCATAGAACGAAGCCTGGTGCTTTAAACTCTGCGGGTCCGTATAGTTTTTGCTGCATTTGCTGCATTTCAAGCTGGATTGCTTGCTGTTACTGTTGATGGTTTTGGCACTGCCATTTGTGGCATTTTCCACAGTCCAACGTGACTTGAAGGAGGGAAATTTCTGGGGACCACATTGAAAATGTTCCGACTCGGAGAGGAAATTATCACAGTCGATGTCATGGTCAGCCGTACGCTCAGAATTCTGAAAAAGGCATGAAAAAGAGTAGAAGGTTAAACATTTTTCTTGGCGAAATTGAAAATGGCATAGAAGTGAAAGCATGCTGCAAAATGTTTACAAGGCAATGACAAAAAATGAAAACGATGACAAAAAATTAAAACGATATAAGAGAATGTAAATCATAAGCAAAATACCACATAAAAACTTTTAATATAAAAGCCAGTAAGGAAAGGCAAAAGTCGGTCGAAGTCGACAATATAATACGCTACACCAGCTGGAGGATGGGGGTATACTAATTTCGTCATTCTGTTTGTAACACCTCGAAATATGCGTCTGAGAGACCATAAAGTATATATATTCTTGATCTTCATGTCATTTTAAGTCGATCTAACTATGTTCGTCCGTCTGTCCGCCCGTCCGTTCGTCTGTCCGTCCGTCCGTCTGTCCGTCCTTCCGTCTGTCTGTCGAAAGCACGCTAACTTTCGAAGCAGTAAAGCTAGATGCTTGAAATTTTGCACGAATACTTTTTATTAGTGTAGGTAGGTCGCAACTTTCACCGGATTTTGACGAAGGGTGGTTTACATATATACCCTAGGTGGTGGGTATCCAAAGTTCGGCCCGGCCGAACTTAACGCCTTTTTATTTGATCGGATATCAGTTATGCGGTTTTGAGCTTGTCCTTTGAAGAAAACACATAGGAGTTGCACTAAACCGATTTTTTTTTGCCATAATGTTCAATACTCTGTACTCAACTCGAAAAATTTTTTCGCATCAAAAATTTAAATTTTTCATAAGGGGTTAGCCTTTGCTAAAAAAATGCAAAAAAAATAAAATGTGAAATTTTAAGTAATTCTGTTTATTTTACGAATCGTCTTCGAATTTCGAACTGCGGAATGCTAGAAAATATTCGAAATTCGAAAAAATGAAGGAGTTACAGCGTGTTTGACCTTAAAAAGGACCTTGAATTTGTACGACCTAAAAAGATAGATTTTTGCCATGTTTTTCATAGAAAACATTACAGTAATGCTTCATGTAGCATCATTTCGGAAAGAAATTTTTCCCACAAATCGAACGTTGTCTGCAAAAATTGTGAAGTTTGGAAAACTAAGGAAGTTACAGCGATTGCAAACAAAAGTTGGTTTTTTTTGAATTTTTGGGATATGAACTAAACGATTTTGAAGCAATGCTAACGTTTTCAAGGACAAAGGAAATAGTGTTGCTTGGTTCAGCACCGCTATGTAAAGCGATTTTCTTCATAAATCTAACGGTGTCCTCGGAATGTTGAAATTCGCTAAACTAACGAAATTACAGCAATTTCAAACTAACGTAGATTATTTTGCGTTTTTTTGGAATCAATTATGTGATTTTGAGCTTGTTTTTTGAAGAAAAAACATAGTAGTTGCACTTATCCGATTTTTTTTTGCCATAATCTTCAATACTCTATACTCAACTCGAAAATTTTTTCCGCATCAAAAATTGAAAATTTTCATAAGGGGTTAGCCTTTGCTAAAAAAATGCAAAAAAAATAAAATGTGAAATTTTAAGTAATTCTGTTTACTTTACGAATCGTCCTGGAATTTAGAACTGCGGAATGCTAGAAAATATTCGAAATTCAAAAAAAAAAAAAAAATTAAGAAGTTACACGTGTTTGATCTTCAAAATGACCTTGAATTTGTACGCCCAAAAAAGATAGATTTTTCCCATGTTTTTCATAGAAAACATTACAGTATTGCTTCATGCAGCACCACTACGAATAGAGATTTTCCCCACAAGTCCAACGTGTCCGTCTGTCTGTCCGTCCGTCTGGCTGTCCGTCTCTCTGTCCGTCTGCATGTCTGTCTGTCCGTCTGGCTGTTCGTCAGTCTGTCCGTCAGTCTGTCCGTCTATCTGTCCGTCAGTCTGTCCGTCTGTCTGTCCGTCTGTCTGTCCGTCTGTCTGTCCGTCTGTCTGTCCGTCAGTCTGTCCATCTGGCTGTCCGTCTGGCTGTCCGTCTGTCTGTCAGTCTATCTGTCTGTCCGTCTATGTTAATTTGTATACAAACTACAGGTCGCTGTTTTCATCCGATCGTCTTCAAATTTGGTACAGACCTGTTTTTCGGACTAGAGACGAAGCCTATTGAAAATGAAAAAATAGGTTTAGATTTGGATATACAATAGCTTCCATATATCTGTTCGTCCGATTTGCAGTAATATTGCAATTAAATGGTCATTTGTTAACCGATTCTCTCCAAATTTGGCAGGAAGGATTTTCTTATTACTCTCGACTGGTGAATTTCAAAGAAATTTATTGACCAATCTTCCCAATCTCTCCTACAATGCTTTGCTCGACGACTCCCACAATATCTATAAAGTTTGCTCGAAATCGGTTCAGATTTAGAAATAGCTCCTGTATATATGTTCGTCAGATTTGGACTAATATTGCAATAAATTGCTTATTTGTTAATCAATTCTCTCTGGAAATTTGGCAGGAAGGATTTCATTATGACTTTTAATATTTAAATCGATGTGGGCTCCTGACTTCTTGAGCCACAAGAGGACCCAGTTATTATCCGATTTGGCTAAAATTTTGCATAAGGTGTTTTGTTATAACTTTCAACAACTGCGCTAAGAATAGTTCAAATCGGTCCATAACCTGATATAGCTGCAATATAAACCGATCTAGGGTCTTGACTTTTTGAGCTTCTACAGGGAGCAATTCCTATCCGATTTGGCTGAAATATTGCATGACGTGTTTTGTTATGACTCCCAACAACTGTATTACGAATGGTTCAAATCGGTCCATAACCTGATATAGCTGCCATATTAACCGTTCTGGGGTTTTGACTTCATGGGCCACTAGAGGGCGCAAAAATTATCCGATTTCGCTGAAATTTTGCGTGAAGTGTTTTGTGATGTCTTTCAACAACCGTGCTAAGTATGGCGCAAATCGGAACATAACCTGATATAGCTGCCATATAAACCCAACTGGGATCTTGACTTCTTGAGCCTCTAGAGAGCGCAATTCTCATCCGATTTGGCAGTAATTTTGTACATCGGCTTTTCTCGTGCCTTTTAACATACGTGTCTAATATTGTCTGAATCGATCGATAGCTTGATACAGCTCCCATATAAACCTATCTGCCGATTTTGCTTCTTGAGCCCCTACAAGGCGCAATTCTTATCCGAATGAACTGAAATATTACACAATGACTTCTAGAATGTTCAGCGTTAATTTAGGGTCCGAATCGGACTATAACTTCATATAGCTCCAATAGCATAACAGTTCTAGTTCAATATTCTTTGTTTGCCCAAAAAGAGATACCGCGCATAGAACTCGACAAATGGGATCCATGGTGGAGGGTATATAAATTTCGGCCCGGCCGAACTTATTACGCTCTAACTTGTTACTTGTTATCGGACGAAAATACATACGGGAGCTATATCCAAATCTGAACCGATTTCTTCCAATTTCAATAGGCTTCCTCTCTAGACCAATAAGAAAGCCTGTGCTTAATTTAAAGACGACCCGATGAAAACTGCGACGTGTACCTTGTACACAGATTAACATGGGCAGAGACAGACGGATATAGGTAAACCGATTCAGATAGTAATTCTGATTCGATCGGTATGCTTTCAGTGGGTCTATCTTTCTTCCTTCTAGGTGGTACAAAGAAATGCCCTAGTTATTTATCAAGTATTATTACACAGAACTAAATGACCAAGGTGGCGTATGATTGTGGAAATATTTATCAAATAGCGATCATACGCACTCTTGGCCAATAAATATAATAAACAAATTGTTGTAATTAATTGATGCTTGGTATATAGAGAACAGAAGATAGGCAAATATTGTTTTATTGAAACGGCATAAAAAAGTGTTTAAAACACCGAAAGGAAATAATTTGCATATTTTATGCATATTCGCATATATTGTATATGATCTACGGTTTTCTAGTTGAAAACTATCAACCTTATTTGCGTTTAAAATTTTATCTAAGACTAGCTGGACCGGACCGGCTGCTCTGCCCCTTATTTCACTATCTCATTGTTTTAGGTAGTTTGTAAAGCACACATCTGAATTTGAAAAGGGCTCTTAAAGACAACTCTCAAGCGCAATTGAAAACAAGTAAAATTTTATTGTACTACCCTTATTCAAATCCAACTTATCCAACAATGCCAATAGCAACAAACATACACAACTTGCCGAACTGATTTGTCCTCTGCACTTCGATCATGAAATGGCTGATGGTGTCAGCTCTGTTTTATATTTAGGCAGTGATACCTAGAACACATGCGACGTTCCTTTCGTTTGTTTTGTCTGTTTGCGCTTTCCTTTTTTCGGTCATAGAATTTTATTTAAATTTCATTGAAAATTTTGTTTTAATACCCTCCACCATAGGATGGGGGTATACTAATTTCGTCATTCTGCTTGTAACACCTCGAAATATGCGTCTAAGACCCCATAAAGTTTATAAATATATTCTTGACCGTCGTGACATTTTAAGTCGAACTAGCCATGTCCGTCCGTCCGTCTGTCTGTCGAAAGCACGCAAACTTTTGAAGGAGTAGAGCTAGCCGCTTGAAATTTTGCACAAATACTTCTTATTAGTGTAGGTCAGTTGGGATAGTAAATGGCCCAAATCGGTCTATGTTTTGATATAGCTGCCATATTAACCGATCTTGGGCCTTGACTTCTTGAGCCTCTAGAGGGCGCAATTCTCATCCAATTTGACTGTAATTGAGCACATAGTGTTCTGATATCACTTCCAACAACTGTGCTAAGTATGGTTCAAATCGGTCTATAACCTGATATAGCTGCCATATAAACCGATCTTGGGTCTTGACTTCTTGAGCCTCTAAAGGACGCAATTCTCGTTCGATTTGTCTGAAATTTTGTACATAGTGTTCTGATATCACTTCCAACAACAGTACGAAGTATGGTCCCAATCAGTCTATAACCTGATATAGCTGCCATATAAACCGATCTTGGGTCTTGTTTTCTTTAGCCTCTAGAGAGCGCAATTCTCATCCGATTTGGCACAAATTTTGTACAACGGCTCTTCCCATGGCCTTCTATATACGTGTGTAATCTGGTCAGAAACGATTTATAGCTTGATACAGCTCTCATATAAACCGATCTCTCGATTTCGCTTCTTCAGCTCCGAATCGGACTATAACTTGATATAGCTGCTCCTCCACCTTTATTCATTATACTTTGATTGCCTTAAAACAGATATTGCGCAAAGAACTCGACAGATGCGACCATGGTGGAGGGTATATTAGATTTGGCCCGGCCGAACTTAGCACGCTATTACTTGTTATAAATAACATGATTGAAATTTTGTCTTTAAAAAAAATTCTTTGAAATCAGTTTTATTACGTTTTTAATCAGAAAAAAATCTTTTATAGCTCCCGTATGAACCTTTCTCCCAATTTGAGATCTTGAACCTGTGGAAGGCGCATTTGTGGTCCGATTTGGCCGAAATTTTGTACATAGTGTTCTTATGATTTCCAAAAACTGTTTAAAGTACGGTCCGAATCGGTCAATAATCTGATATAAATCCCATATGAACTCATCTCCCGATTTGAAATTTTGAGCCTCTGGAAGCCGCAATTATTTTCCGATATCGTTGAAATTTTAACATTTAACAAATGAGGTAAGTACGGTCACAATAAGTCTATAACTTGATATGCAATGCAAATTTGCCCAAGAAAATTCCACTAGGGAACAGGGGCGAAAATCTCACAATGAGTGCTGCAAGATTCAAGTTTAAGATCAATGATAAAGGACTTCCATTTTATAGCCGAGTCCAGCGTGCCGCAGTGCAACACCTCTTTGGGGAGAAGTTTTTACATGGCTGCCATACCAAATGGAGACCACCGTAGCACAGAGGTTAGCATGTCCGCCTATGACGCTGAACGCCTGGGTTCGAATCCTGGCGAGACCATCAGAAAAAAAAATGTCAGCGGTGGTTTTCCCTCCCAATGCTGGCAAGATTTGTGAGGCACTATGCCATCTAAAACTTCTCTCCAAAAAGGCATCGCACTGCGGCACGCCGTTCGGACTTGGCTATAAAAAGGAGGCCTCTTATCATTGAGCTTAAACTTGAATCGGACTGCACTCATTGATATGTGAGAAGTTTGCCGCTGTTCCTTAGTGGAATGTTCATGGGCAAAATTTGCAATTTTGCCATACTAAATGGTTCAGTACCTCACAAGTGTCGCCAGCATTAGGTGGGGGAAAACCACCATTTTTATACGCTACACCACCACTGTGGTACAGGGTATTATAGATAGAAGGAGTAGAGCTAGAACTATTGATAAGTATACCGATCGACCCAGAATTACTTTCTAATTCCATTTAGCCATGTCCGTCTGTCCGTCTGTGAGTCCATATATTTTTGTAATCAAAGTGCAAATCGTATTTGTTGTCATCACGAAATTTTGCACATATCGTTTTTTAGGCCCAAGGACAAACGCTATTGATTTTGGAAAAAATCGGTTCAGATTTAGATATAGCTCCCATTTATATGTATAGCTAAAATTTTTAACCGATCTGAAGAAAATTTGGCATGGATTGTTTTTTAACTGATTTTAACATATCTGCAAATTTAAATCAAAATCGGATCAGATATAGATATAGCTCCCATATATATGTATCACCCGATTTGCACTTAAATAGCCGTAGTAGCTACAAATTAAAACCGATCTGCACAAAATTTGGCATGGACTGTTTTGTTACTGATCTTAACATATCTGAAAATTTTCATCTAAATCGGATCAGATTTAGATATAGCTCGCATACATATGTATCGCCCGATTTGCACTTAAATGGCCGTAGAGAGGACAATTTTCAACCGATCTGCACAAAATTTGGCATGGATTGTTTTATTACCGATTTTAATATATCTGCAAAATTTCATCAAAATCGGTTTAGATCTAGATATAGCTCTTATATATATGTATCCCTCGATTTGTACTTAAATGTCCGCAGAAGCTACAATTTACAACCAATCTACACAAAACTTGCCACGGACTGTTCCGTTACTGATCTTAACATATCTGCAAGGTTTTATTAAAATCGGTTCAGATCTAGATATAACTCCCATATGGTTGCCCAAAAAGTAATTGAGGATTTCTCATATAGTCGGCGTTGAAAAATTTTTTCACAGCTTGTGACTCTGTAATTGCATTCTTTCTTCTGTCAGTTATCAGCTGTTACTTTTAGCTTGCTTTAGAAAAAAAGTGTAAAAAAAGTATATTTGATTAGAGTTCATTCTAAGTTTTATTAAAAATGCATTTACTTTCTTTTAAAAAATCCGCAATTACTTTTTGGGCAACCCAATATATGTATCGCCTGATTTGCACTTATATGGCCGTAGTAACAACAAATATCGACCGATCTGCACAAAATTTAGCACAGATTGTTTTGTTACTAATCTTAACATATCTGCTAGATTTCATCAAAATCGGTTCAAATTCGGATGTAGCACCCATACATATTTATCGCCGGATTTGCACTTATATGGCCGCAGTAACAATTTTTTTCAAACGATCTGTTTTAAAGTCGGCTCAGATTTAGATAAAGCTCTAATATACATATATATTGCCCGAATTTATAATTGTGGGGTATTATATAGTCGGCTCCGCCCGACTTTTGCCTTTCCTTACTGGTTTTCTGATGTTCTCGCCAGGATTCGAACCCATGCTTTCAGCATTATAGTAGGACATGCTAATCTGTGCTCTACAGTGTTCTCCACGGCACATATTAATACCGATCAATTGATTTCATATCTTGAGCCTCAATTGTTTTTCAATTTACGGTGTATAACTGAGATATTGCTCCCATATAAACCGATCTCCTGATTAGTCTTCTATGAAGTTTTAACTTTTGACATGTGCCCTTCAGCAAAGTTTTTTTTTTGTAAATTTTTAGTATAGTCCCACCATGGGTTCCCAAGATTCCGTCCGGCTGAACTTGGCAAGTTTTTACTTGTTTTGGCTCTAGAGCTGTATGAAAGATGATGGGTGCTAATGATGAGTGTAACGAACCTTGTGGCAAGGGGGAAAGCATCCACTGCTTATTGCCTAACGTATACATAAAACACAGTTTTAGACATAGGGATCAACAATGCTGACCAGTGTAATTTAACTCGCAATGCCAAACAAATAGATAAAGTTATTAAATTCATACTTTAGTGCTGTAGGTTAAGGAAATAATTCGAATATATGATTGGAACTACTTCATCTTGGCAAAGCTATTAACCTACTTAAATTTGTGCTCAAGAAATAAAAGCATTTTTTATTAGTGTACAAACACCCACCCACCAGGGCATACACTAATATGTTACAATCATAAATTTTATTGCATAAGCAACATTTTCCAATTTATCCCACATAAAATTTTAGCAAGCTCATTCTGGAGCCAATCAACAGCCACAAGCCAACACCTACTGTAAGCTTCAAATGTGTTTCTACGGAGTTTGCTGCCATTTATTATGGCACCCAAACACATGAGAAAAAAAAAAATTGCGAAAAAAAACTTGTCCATTATATTTTTATTTTCCCATAAAGTGAATACTACTACCACTAACGATATTTACTACATTCTCGGGGGTTACTACTAAGACCTCTTACCGCCCAGCAACAATATGTGTTTTTGGCAATGCCAGTGACATCGAAAAACTCCAAAAGAAATATGTTTGCAACATGTTGAAAGCCACACAACTTACCGCATCTCTCACAATCCTTTGACGACGGGATGTCAGAACATAACCAATTTTGAGGTAGACATAAAGCATAACAGCGAGTGGTATAAAAAATGAACCCATGGCCGAAAATACCACATATCCTTTATTTTGGTTGTAGCGACAAACCGTATTGCCATCCACACGGCGTCCCGGCTCATACCTGTAAGGGAAAAGAATGCAGAAGAAAATAAATATCATTATATGAGAAAGCAATTTGTATAGGAATAAGAAAACTGAAGGTCAATTAATTAAATGAGGGAAAACCAGAATTGGTTTGGTTCAAGGGACACTTACAAGTAGAGAAATAAGAGTTACATAGAGACGACGGCATGAAAATTACTAAAAATTTTACATTGTTTATCAGATGTAAGGATTTCTGCAATGATCTCAAGCCAAGAAAACAAGACTTTAAATAAAAGAAGCTATGTCAAGTGGAAATAACCTTTTTTCGGCTGGGCCGAACTTTGGATACCCACCACATCGGGTATATATGTTAACCACCTTTCGTCAAAATCCGGTGAAAAATGCATACCTTATGCCCCATAGCAGCTATTCTGTTCCCATTTGGACCAAATACTTATAAGTACAAGTCGTTGTTCAATTGGGTATAACAAAATATTGATCTTTTTAGTAGCTATTTCGATACGTATGTCGAAAAGCTTAATATAAGTCACGGTGTCAAATATAAGTGAAATCTGATTATAAAATGCGCCTTTTATGTGGCCAAGACTTCAAATCTAGATATCTTTCTATATGGCAGCTATATCCAATTTTGACCGTTTTGGGCCAAGTTGCACAACAATGTCGATGAGCCTAACAGAACTCACATTCCCAAATTTCGCGAAATCGGACAATAAATGCGCCTTTTATGACCCCAAAACCTTAAATCTAGAGATTGGTCTATATGGCAGCTATATCCAAATCTGAACCGATCAAGGCCAAACTGCACAAAGATGTTTAAGGGCCTATCATAACTCTCTATCTCAAATTTCAGCGACATCGGACAATAAATGCGCCTTTTATGGGCCCAAAACCTAAAACCGAAAGATCCGTCTATATGACAGCTATATCCAAATCCGGACCGATCTGTGTCATATTGCAGAAGTATGTCAAGGAACTAAACTTAACTTACTGTTCCAAATTTCGGCGACATCGGACAATAAATGCGCTTTTTATACGCCTAAGACCCTAAATCGGAGGATTGGTCTATATGGCAGCTGTATCCAAATCTGGACCGATCTGGGCCAAATTGATGAAGATTGTCGAAGGACCTAACACAACTCACTGTTCCAAATTTCAGCAAAATCGGACAATAAATGTGATTTTTATGGGCCTAAGACCCTGAATCTGAAGATCGGTCTATATGGCAGCTATATCCAAATCTGAACCGATCTGGGCCAAATTAACGAAGGACGTCGAAGGGGCTAACACATCTCTCTGTCCCATACTAAAGCAAAATCGGATAGTTAATTTGGCTTTTATGGACCTAAGACCCTAAATTGACAGATCGGTCTATATGGCAGCTATATCCAAATCTGAACCGAACTGGGCCAAATTGAAGAAGGATATCGAAGGGCCAAACATAACTCATTGTCTTAAATTTCAGCGAAATCGAATAATAAATGTGACTTTTATGGGCCTAAGACCCTAAATCGGCCGATCGGTCTATATGACGACGAAGAGCCCAACACAACTCACTGTCTGAAATTTCAGCGACATGGGATAATAAATGCGCCTTTTATGGCCCCAGAACCTTAAATCTAGAGATCGGTCTATATGGCAGCTTTATCCAAATCTGAACCGATCAAGGCCAAATTGAGGAAAAATTTCGACTAGCCTAACATAACTAACTGTCCCAAATTTCAGCAAAATCGGATAACAAATGTGGCTTTTATGGGCCTAAGACCTGAAATAGGCGGATCGGTCTATATGGGTGCTATATCAAGATATAGTCCGATATAACCCTTCTTCAAAATTAACCAGCTTATGGGCGAAAAAAGAATATGTGCAATGTTTCAGTTCAATTTCAACAGACAGACGGACAAACGGTCAGACGGACAGACGGTCGGACATGGCTAGATCGTCTTAGATTTTTACGATGATCAAGTACATATATACTTTATGGGGCCGGAAATGGGTTGCAAACGGAATAACGAAACAAGTAAGAGCGTGCTAAGTTCGGCCGGGCCGAACCTTATATACCCTCCACCATGGATCGCATTTGTCGAGATCTTGGCGCGGTATCTCTTTTTAGGCAAACAAAGGATATTGAATAAGAACTTTTATGCAATTGGAGCTATATCAAGTTATAGTCCTATTCGGACCATAAATGAATGCTGAACATTTTAGAAGTCATTGTGGAATATTTCAGTTGATTCGGATAAGAATTGCGCCTTGTAGAGGCAAATAAATTGCAAATTTTTCCCATGAACATTCCTCTAAGGAACAGGGGCAAACTTCTCACATACCAATGAGTGCTGTCCGATTCAAGTTTAAGCACAATGATAAGGGACCTCCTTTTCATAGCTAAGACCGAATGGGGTATATAATTTGTACACAAATTAATATGGACAGACGGACAGACAGACAGACAGACAGACAGGCGGACAGGCTAAATCGTATCAGAAAGTTATTCTGAGTAGATCGGTATACTTATCAATGGGTCTAGCTCTCTTCCTTCAAGGTGTTACAAACAAATGCACTAAGTTATAATACCCGGTACGACAGTAGTGGTGTAGGGTATAAAAACGTTGAACAAAGGAAATGTATCATTAAAAATTTGGAAACTTGCTCATCTTTAAATAAAGTTTTTATCTTTGGTTCATATGTTTTAAGTAAGGACGAACTGTTTTTCATTGCCTTGAAGCAGTTTCTTGACACATTACAAATGGTGTTCAATATTTGTTGCCCTCAGTTGGAGTATATTCGATTTACGTTTTTTGTTTCATTTCCATGAAAACATATTTCCTGCTCTGGAGCTCAATGAAAAAAAATTAATAACTGTACAAAATTTCCACAATATATGCTACAGAAAGTTACGTTACACTGCATGATTTCACACTTTCTTTTCAGTCTTATTTGGGGGGTATGGGGAAGACCTTTCTCTCTCAAGCACCACATGCAGCAATTCATTTATTTTATTAAGCGAATTTCTATTTGCCATGGCAAAAAAGAAGTTAATATTGCTGCAAATTGCTTCAATCTCCTCATCGATTTGTTTGAACTGCCAATAATGCAATTGCAGCAAAAAGATACAGTCTTCGATTTGTTCTTCACTTGAGGCAAGTGCTGAATGTGCAGATTTTTCAAGTGTTTACTTATGTCAGTATCACATTTAAGCATATTTGATTTGAATGGTAGCAGAAAAAAAGTAAATAATTTGATAGTTGTGTGCAAACAAATGTGGGAACACATACAAATATTATCGTACATTAAGATGGATACAATACTCGTATTGGATTTCATTGCTTGAAAAGTTTAAAGAAATGAAAGAAATTTTGTTCGATAAGCTTTTGATTTGATTTCTTTTAAAATGGATAAAAGTTAAAGATGGTTACAATAGAAAACAAGTAAAGAGGCATTAAGTCCGGCGCGCCGAACTTTGGATACCCACCACCTCGGGTATATATAAAAACCCCCTATATGCACAATCCGGTGAAATTTGGATAACTTATGCACCCAAATTCGACACGAATATTGAGTGGGCTAATAAATACAAATCACTGTTGAATTTTGTATTTCAAATTTCAACAAAATCGGGTAATAAATAAAAAGCTTTTATGAGCTTCAGACCCTTAATCGGCACATCGGTCTATATGGTAGCTATATCTAGATACAGTCCGATCTTTATCATATTTGGGTCGGATAGCGGGTGGCCTAAAACTGCCTAGTGTTTCAAATTTCAGCGAAATTGAATAAAAAATAAAGCTATTATGGGCTTCAGACCCTTTATCGGCAGATTGGTATATATGGCAGCTATATATAAATATAGTCCGATATGGACCATATTTGGATCAGATGTAGGAAGGCCTAAAACTACTCACCGTCACGCGAAATCGGAAGAAAAATAAAGCTTTTATGGGCTTCAGACCCTTTATCGGGAGATCGCTCTATATGGTTGCTATATCTAAATATAATCCGATCAAAACCATATTTAGGTCAGTTGTCGGAAAGCCTTAAACTATTCACTGTTTCAAATTTCAGCGAAATCGGATGAATAATGACGCTTTTATGGGCATTAGACCCTTTATTGGAAAATCGGTCTATATAGCAGCTATATCCAAATATGGTCCGATTTGGCCCATTCAAGAACTTAACCAGCGTGCATCAAAAATACGTATCTGTGCCAAATTTCTGCTCAATATCTCAAATTTTGAAGGCTGTAGAGTGATTACAATAGACGGACGGACAGACATACGGACACACGGATATCGTTAAATCGTCTTAGAATTTTACTACAATCCGAAATATATATTTGCTTTGTAGGGTCGGAAATTGATCTTTCGATGTGTTGCAAACGGAATGACTAAATGAATATACCCCCTATCCTACGGTGGTGGGTATAAAACTCAAATGAAGTTATTTTTGTGTTTTGCTGGGCAAAATTCCGATTTGATTGCAAGAGGATTACTTTACTTTAATTGGCTATGACAGAATATTTGTTCCACTAGCCGAACGTAGAATAGCGTACCAAGCGCCTCGATCTTCTGCACTCATTCTAAAATCTCTGACACCAAGTTTCGAGGTGTCTCCCACAACTTGATCTTTCCATCGGGCTTTTGGTCTTCCCGGTTTGCATGTACCACCGTGTTTGGCTTCAAAAAACTTCTATGGTGGAGTTTCTTCATCCATTCTGGCAACATAACCTAGCCAACGCAGTCGTTGTATTTTGATGCGTGTAACTATGCTACCGTCGTCATACAGCTCATACAGCTCGTGGTTCATACGTAGCCTATATTCCCTACTATCGCAAACTGGTCCATATATTTTGACGAAGAATCTTTCTCTCAAATACCCCAAGCACTGCTTCATGTACTTTCACAAGTACCCATGCTTCAGAACCATATAACAGCACGGGTAGTATCAGTGTCTTGTATAGTGTAGTCTTCGTCTGTCGAGAGGTGGCCTTGTTTCTAAACTGCTTACTTAGTCCAAAGTAGCATCTGTTTGCCAGTATTATTCTTCGCTTTATCTCAAAACTGGTGTCATTCGTTTCGCTTACGGCGGTGCCGAGGTAGATAAAGTTACTGACTGTCTCAAAGTTGTGGTTCCCAATTTTCTCCATTTTCTTTATCTGCTCGGTTGTGCAAGGCTTTTTGGGAGTTGAAAACATCCATTTCGTCTTATCTCCATTTACTGCCAGACCCATTTTCACTGACTCTCTTTCGATTCTTTCAAAGGCTGTAGTTATTACTTCCAGTGACCGACCTATGATGTCGATGTCGTCGGCATAGGCGAGTAGCATGTGTTCTCTTGTGATTAGTCTATTCACATCTGCATCTCGTATAATCTTCTCCAGCAGGATATTAAATAGATCATACGATAGGCTGTCTTCTTGTCTGAAACCTCGTTTGATATTAAATGGTTCGGAGAGATTCTTTCTTATTCTTACTGAGGAACGAGTATCAGCAAGAATCATCCTGCAGAGTCTTACTAATTTTGCAGGGATACCAAAACTTTGGCATGGCTTGAAATTCCTTTGAACTTAAAGGGGTATCTAAAGCGGCTTTGTAGTCAACAAAGAGCTGAAAGTTGTTGATTTGTCCTTCTCGAGTCTTTTCCAGGATTTGGCGCAGTGTGAATATCTGGTCCAGGGTGGATGTACCAGGTCTAAAGCCGCATTAATAGAGCCCAATCATCTCATTGACTTTGGGTTTTAATCTTTCACACAATACGCTCGAGAATATCTTGTATGCGATGGGGAGGAGACTTATTTCTCTGTAGTTGGCACATTCCATCTTGTCTCCTTTCTTGTGTAAGGGACATAGTATGCTGAGGTTCCAATCATCGGGTATGCGTTCTTCTAGCCTAATTGTGCAGATAAGCTGATGCATATGCCTTATCAGCATGTGGCCTCGGTTCTTAAATAGTTCAGCGGGTAACTCGTCGTCTCCTGGTGCCTTGTTGTTATTCAGTTAGGTCACAGCTACATGAACCTCATTCAGACTAGGAGGTAAACATTTTATACCATTATCAGGGATTGGTTCTGCCGGATCCTCATTGCCGCCAACGTCGGACACTAGCGGTTGGTATCTGTGTCAGTTACCAGATTTCCTTCTTAGTCTCTGCCTGCTCCAAAGCCATCGGTTTGATGTTTAATTCTTTGGTAGAATTTCCGGACTTCATTCTGACACCTATACATCTCAATTCGCTCACACTCACGTGTTTCCATTTCCTTTTTCTTTCTGTGGAATAGACGTTTCTCCACTCTCCTTTTCTCACGATACCTCTCCTTCGTCTCTGCAGGAGGATGTGCCTGCACCAAAGCCATCGGCTTGATGTTTAATTCTTTGGTAGAATTTTCGGACTTCATTCTGACTCCTGTACATCTCAATTCGCTCACACTCACGTCTTTCCATTTCCTTTTTCTTTCTGTGGAATAGACGTTTCTCCTCTTTCCTTTTCTTCCGATATCTATCCTTCATCTGGCGCGTTGCTACTGATTGCAGGGTTGCTCTATATGCCGCATTCTTGGCTTCAGTAGCATCGCGACACTCTTGGTCGTACCATGGGTTTCTTGGAGGAGGCTTCCGGTACCCAAGTACAGATTTCGCGACATTTTTCATGGATTGGGCAATAGTTTGCCACTGCGCCATTATATCATCGGAACAAGGAGTGCTTTCATCAAGCCGTTGGGTCAGTCGAGTGGAGTTTGCCGCTTCCATTTGTGTTTGCAGCTTTTTAATGTCCAGCTTCCGTGCAGTGTCAGATCGTACTTTTCTCGCCATTTTCAAACGGGTGCGAACTTTTGCTGCAACAAGGAATGATCCGCATCTATATACGCTCCACGGAACGATCGTACATCTAACACGCTGAATGAATGCCTTCCATCTATCACAACGTGATCAATTTGATTCCTCGTGTTTTGATCGTCTTACAGCCATGTGGCTTTGTGAATATTTTTATGTTGAAATTTGGTACTACTAACTACCATATTTTTTGCCACGGCAAAATCTATCAGCCCCAACCCATTGCTGGACATTATCTCGTGGAGGCTAAACTTTCCGACTGTTGGACCAAAAATGTCTTCTTTCCCTATCGAGAACGGTTGTAATATTATGGGCGGGGCAGCAGTCATATTCTCTCTCTAGGCGCTCGTAGAAAATATCCTTGGTCTGCTCGTCTTTGTCTTCCGTCGGGGCATGGGCACAAATAAGGCTGATGTTAAAAAATTGGGCACTTATGCGGATTGTGGCTAGCCTCTCATCCACTGGAGTGAAGCTGGAGACAAGGTGTTTCAGTCTCCGACTAACCACAAATCCACAGTCAAATTCATGCCTCGTTTTATGGCAGCTATGGTATAGTTCGTCACAATTTGGTGTTGTAGTGACGCCGTTTCCAGTCCATTGCACTGCGGTAATATTGCCTTGTATTTCTCTAATACATCCTCCAGTGTGTATACTGCAGCTTCTCCATAAAGAGTGCTGACATTCCAGGTGCAGATCCGCAAATCATGGACCTTTTTTTCTTTTGCGTCAACATTGGGGGGAGCTGGGGGGGTGGTGGTCCGTTTTCATACCCTACACCATAGAATGGGGGTTTACTAATTTCGTCATTCTGTTTGTAACGCCTCGAAATATACATTTGAAACCCCACAAAATTTATATATTCTTGATCGTCATGTCATTTTAAGTCGATATAGCCATGTCCGTCCGTCTGTCGAAAGCACGCTTACTTTCGAAGGCTGCCATATAAACCGATCATGGGTCTTGACTTCTTGAGCCTCTAGAGGGCGCAATTCTCATCCGATTTGGCAGAAATTTTGTACAACGGCTTCTCCCATGACCTTCAACATACATGTGAAATATAGTCTGAATCGATCTATAGCTTGATACAGCTCCCATATAAACCGATCTCTCGATTTAGCTGTTTGAGCCCCTACAAGGCGCAATTCTTATTCGAATGGACTGAAGTATTACACAATGACTTCTACAATGTTCACCATTTAATTCATTTATGGTTCGAATCGGACTATAACTTGGTATAGCTTTAATAGCATAACAGTTCTTATTCATTATTCTTTGTTTGCCTAAAAAGAGATGTGGCGTAAAGAACTCGACAAATGCGTGTAGGGTATGGTATATAAGATTCGGCCCGGCCGAACTTAGCACGCTTTTGCTCGTCATATATTTATATTTTATTCTTTTAAACTTTAAACTTACAGCTAAATGCTAACCCAATCTATCTATATATTCACTTCCTTTTTTACGTGCACAATTGCATATTTCTTTGACTTTGCCTTTGCAAGAATTGCTGATAAGTTGTTTTGTATACTTTGTCTTTAAGTCTTAATATAAGCTTTTGTTTTAGTTGAACTTGCTGTTTTGTTTGCTCATTCGTAGTTTGCAGCTATGCCTTTTTTCAAGAGTACCAACCCAATGGGTATCTTGCAGCAGCCAACTCCATATGCATTTAATAAATGCTCTCAATGGCAATGTGGTAACATTTGTTAGCTGCACTTGGCAGAGAGGGAAAGAGTCGAAAGGCAACATAAGCCAATATTGGTTTGGGGCCTTTTTTCATACATTTGCTTACTTTACCACAAGTACTGATGATGCATTGTGGCAATAGCGAGCTACGAATAAGAATTTTTGTAGCTTGTATTTTGAAAAAAAAAAGAAAATTTTCTGGCGAGAAGAGATTTTAAGCAAAGAAGTTTTAAGAGAATGCTTGTAAGTAAGGGAATATGGGAAATGCCATCAATGACTTGCATATCTTTTATGAGAAGTTAAATTTTCTTTAAATCTATTTTTTTTTTTTTAAGAATTATTCTAAAACTTTGCTTTACATATGATCGTATAGTTCAATATTATCAACTTACCATCCCAAATATGGGGGACACGTAATACTGAGAGCCGTCACCCACACAATGAATATCATTAATAATGCCAAACGCTTAGTACGTCTATTTTTGGAATACGTTAAGGGTTGTGTTACAGCCAAATATCTGCAATGAAAAATTCACCAAGAAAACGAAAATACAAATGAAATAAACGTCAAATAATTGCATCATAAAATGGCATTACCATGCACAAAACAAAGTCATTAAAATGCAAGACAATCTTAAACCAAACATATGCACAAGAGAATGTGGTTTCGTATTTGCTGCTGCCACATCGTCATGGACAATGCCATTACAAGTGCTCTTGTGGAATATCTGGCACACCACATATGTATCTGCACCTAAACAAGGTTAGGCATCTGTGATGACAACCCAACGGACAATGAAGGCAGAACTTTAATTTTTTTTATATACAAGTCAATAACAACGAGTGGTCAATCTAAGAATGAGTTTTAGAAAAAAAGTCTTTAGACTGGAGTCAGAAAATGTTTTGGGACTGAAGTAAAAACCAGTAAGGAAGGGCAAAAGTCGGACGGTGCCGACTGTATAATACCCTACACCTTCAAATACAATGCACCGGATCGCTTTCTCAGTCTGCTTGTGAGCTTTGCAAAGCCATCGGCCACCTCTACCGTCATCCTGCTGCCCTCGAGAGGATTCGGTTGTGAAGACTGTTTCATTGACACAGTCGCTGTCTGAATCCACCTTTACTTAAAGGCTGGGGACGAACTGTGCATCCCTCTGGTTTATCCATCTCTTCCTCATTAATTAGTCTGGCGACTAGTTGTGCGCTTGAAGCATTACTCGAGACTGCAGGTGCCAAGGCACCACCACACCTATAGGAGGGGAGGACAACACGCTACAGCTTGACGCATATGTTGAGACTTTGAAGTCCATTCCTAGCCTACTCCAAAATGCTTTAAAATTTTTTCGTGTAGGTACGGTTATCCGAGATAAGGATATAATTTCGTAATAGATACGATTATCCGAGATATGGATCCGAGATACGGATATATTTTTATACCCTCCACCAAAAAGGGTATACAAATACTTCATACTTCGGTTGGTATTGTAAATGGGCCATATCGGTCCATGTTTTGATATAGCTGCCATATAAACCGATCTTGGGTCTTGACTTCTTGAGCCTTTAGAGTGCGCAATTCTTATCCGATTGGGATGAAATTTTGCACGTAGAATTATGCTATGATGTCCAACAACTGTGCCAAGTATGGTTCATAACCTGATATAGCTGCCATATAAACCGATCTTGGATCTTGACTTCTTGAGCCTCTAGAGATCGCAATTATTATCCGATTTGCCTGAAATTTTGTATGACGGATTCTCTCATGACCATCAACATACGTGTCTATAGCCCGATACAGCTCCCATATAAATCGATCTCTCTATTTTACTTCTTGAGCAAATCTTTTTTTATATCCTTTTTTGCCTAAGAAGAGATGCCGGGAAAAGAACCTCGACAAATGCGATCCATGGTGGAGGGTATATTAGATTCGGCCCGGCCGAACTTGTTATTTTTTTTGAGGTGCGAAATAAAAACACTTCCGCTCCACTCAACGGCTGCAATCTCAATTTTATCTTTAGAAAAATAAATTCGAGGGGCCCGGTTCAGTGCCAAATTTTATCCCTAGATATTTTACTGAAATATTCTCTTGACAGAATATTTTATTGAAATTTTGTCTACGTTTCTGGCTCCCATATAAAACGAAACGACTAAAATAACAGATGTACACATCCACCCATCAACTAAGTTTTTACTCGTATGTGGAATTTTTTTGTATGCATGGTGGTGCGATTCTTAAATTCGGCCCGGCGGGACTTAGCAATTTTTTTGCGACAAATCAGTTTGCTTGTCATTTAACTGCCGCCAATCTTTTTTTTAATAATCACGGTCGCGATTACGTTAATGGGTTTGGATTTCATTCACGAATAACGAAAAACTCTACATCTCATAAAAAATCAAGTCTCAAGAAAAACCTCATGACTCATGAACTCCTCAGGATTCACCAAAAACTCGCCAGCTTTGATTTTGACTAGTCAATAAAGTCAGTTTTTACGTCATTTCCCTCACGCACATAATAATTGAGTTCAATTGCACAACATAGCGATTGAATTTAGATATCGCTTATGAGCCTCACTGGTGATTAAGATTTGAGAAATTTATGAATGTTAAGGATAAACTAAATATTCAACGAATGGAAAGATAAAACAGTCAACCACACAAACGAATTAACAAATATTCCCTTTATTAAGCAACTTTTTGCATCTCTAACTTAACGAAACTTTCGAAAATCAACCACTCAGCAAATATTTTACTTGGCAATTGCAAAACATTTTCTATTCATCTTTGGATTTTTGCCAAAAACTTTTATGCTTTCTTCCCTCTTCTTCTTTTGTTGAACAACAAATAACAACCAAGGCATTTACAAACGCAATTTTATTCGCTTTTTCTACTTCCACTTTACAACTGCATTCACACATACACACACACACACTAACACCCACATACCTGTCTAAACTGATGGCACATAAGCTCAATATGGAAGCGGTACAGAGTAAGACATCCAAAGATATCCAGATATCACATAAAATCCAACCCAAACGCCAGCTACCTGGAAAAAATTAAAAAAACGAAAAGAAAAATCGCTATGATGATATATTTGTGAAATTTGCAAGGTCATATAAAATGTTATTTATTTTTTTTTTCTGTAATCTTTCATCAAATTAAGTAAAGTGGAAATCTTCATTTGAATAATTTATTATAATATAATGGCAAAAATCCAGGAACATATTCACATTTGCAATTTCTCTTTGATACTCGTATTGAAATGTTTTTTCTTTCTTGATTATCAAAACAAGCGATTCGCAGCGGTTTTGAAGTGATTCAATTTTTTGAATATTCCAGATTGATACATATGGATTAAAAACATGGACAGAGATGGAAAAGTGATTAACGCTTAGCAAAGTTAACAAGCAACAACTACAAGTTCAGCCAAGCCGAATATTATGTACGCTCCACCATGGATCGCTTTTGCCAAGTTCCGTGCCTGGTAACTCTTTAACTCTGGCAAACAAAGGATAATGGTTAAGAACTGCTGTACTATAGGAGGTGTATCACGTTATTGACTGATGCGGCCCATACTTGGTTTGCATGTTGGAAACCATGGTAAAATTCATTATGCAAAGTTTCAACCCAATCGGATAAGAATTGCGCCCTATAGGGGCGGTTTATATGGGAGCTATATCAGGTTTATGGAAGCTATATCAGGTTATGAACCGGTTCAGACCATACTTCGCATCCATCTTGAAAGTCATAGAAGATGACGTTGTAAACAAATTCACCCTTATCGCATATGGATTGCGCCCTCTATAGGCTCAATAAGTTTAGTCAGGAGATCGGCATGCGAAATTGCAGTCAAATCGGATAACAATTGCGCCCTATAGCGGTTCAATAAGTCCAGAACCGAGATCGCTTAATATGGGAGCTATTCCAGATTATGAATCGATTTTGGCCTTTATTATCAAAGTTGTTGGATGTAGTAACAAAACATCACATACAAAATTTTAGACAAATCGGATAGGAATTGAGCCCTCTAAAGGCTCAAGAAGTCAAGATACAGGATCGGTTTATATGGTAGCTATATTAAACAAGTAAAAGCATGCCAAGTTCGGCCGGGCCGAATCTTATATATCCTCCAACATGGATCGCATATGTCGAGTTCTTTTCCCGCCATCTCTTCTTAGGCAAAAAAGAATATAAGAAAAGATTTGGTCTGCTTGTAGAGCGATATCAATATATGGTCCGGTTTGGACCACAATTTAATTATATGTTGGAGACCTGTGTAAAATGTCAGCCAATTCGAATAAGAATTGCGCCCTTTGGGGGCTCAAGAAGTAAAATAGAGAGATCGATTTATATGGGAGCTGTATCGGGCTATAGACCGATTCAAACCATAACAAACACGTATGTTGATGGTCATGAGAGAATCCGTCGTACAAAATTTCGGGCAAAACGGATAATAATTGCGACCTCTAGAGGCTCCAGAAGTCAAGATCCCAAATGGGTTTATATGGCAACTATATCAGGTTATGGACCGATTTGAATTATTCTTAGCACAGTTGTTGAAAGTCATAACAAAACACGTCAAGCTAAATTTCAGCCAAATCGGATAGCAAATGCGCTCTCTAGAAGCTCAAGAAGTCAAGTCCCCAGATCTGTTTATATGACAGCTATATCAGGTTATGAACCGATTTCAACCATATCTGGCTGAGTTGTTGGATATCATAACAAAATATTTGGTGCAAAAATTCATTCAAATCGGATAAGAATTGCGACCTCTAAAGGCTCAAGAAGTCAAGACCCAAGATCAATTTATATGGCAGCTATATCAAGTTATGAACCGATTTGAACCATACTTAGCACAGTTATTGGATATCATAAAAAAACACTTCGTGCAAAAATTCATTCAAATCGAATAAAAATTGCACACTCTAGAGGCTCAAGAAGTCAAGACCAAGATCGGTTTATATGGCAGCCATATCAAGTTATGAACCGATTTGAACCATACCTGGCTCAGTTGTTGGATATCATAACAAAATACTTGGTGCAAAAATTCATTCAAATCGGATAAGAATTGCATTGCACACTCTAGAGGCTCAAGAAGTCAAGGCCCAAGATCGGTTTATATGGCAGCTATATTAAAACATGAACCGATATGGCCCATTTACAATACCAACCGACCTACACTAATAGGAAGTATGTGTGCAAAATTTCAAGCGGCTAGCTTTACTCCTTCGGAAGATAGCGTGCTTTCGACAGACAGGCGGACGGATGGACAGACGGACGTACGTGGCTAGATCGACATAAAATGTCGCGACGATCAAGAACATATATACTTTATGGGGTCTCAGACGAATATTTCGAGTAGTTACAAACAGAATGACGAAATTAGTATACCCCCCATTCTATGGTGGAGGGTATAAAAATTAACCGATATGGTCCATTTATTACACCAACCTTCGAGCAATACGGGAAGAATTTGTACAAAATTTCAAGTGCCTAGTTTAGTCCCTTGAAAGTTGACGTTCTTTCGACAGACAGACGCACAGATAGACGGACGGACGGACATTGCTAAATATGTATACTTTATGATATCCTTGATCAATATTTCGAGGTGTTACAAATAGAATGATGAAACAAGTAAAAAGGCGTTTTATGGCCCAAAAACCTTTAATCGAGAGATCGGTCTATATGACAGCTATATCCAAATTTGGCCCGATCTGAGCCAAATTAAAGAAGAATGTCGAAGGGCCTAACACAACTAACTGTCCCAAATTTCAGCAAAATTGGATAATAAATATGTCTTTTATGGGCCTAAGACCCTAAATCGGAGGATCGGTCTATATGGGGGCTATAGGAAGATAATGTCCGATATAGCCCATCTTCGAACTTAACCTGCTTATGGACAAGAAAAGTATCTGTGCAAAGTTTCAGCTCCATATCTCTATTTTTAAAGACTGTGGCGTGATTTCAACAGACAGACGGACGGACATGGCTAGATCGTCTTAGATTTTTAATTTTTTTTAGAGTCGGAAATGGATATTTCGATGTGTTGAAAACGGAATGACAAAATCCTTCGGTGGTGGGTAAAATAAGTATACCCCCACATATGGTGGAAGTTATAAAAAGGCTTTAAGTTGGGCCACGCCTAACTTTGTATGCACACCACCTCATCTATATTTATACTAGCTGAAGCCGGCCCGCTCCGCTACGCCTTTATTATAAGTGATCGACTGTTCTAAAGTGAGGTGGTCCGCTAAATATTATAACAGATTCTCAGTCAAAAACCGTATGCCTTTCATTTGAAAACCTTATTGTCATGATGGGTGTATACATGTGTCTATGTGGAAGGTTGTGACCCACACTCCATCTGCCACTTGAGCACAAATTTGAATGACGCACTCCACTCAATAATATCTATTTATCATTCATCATATCCCCCTTTAATGGGTCAAATACCCTATTATAGGTGATTTTAGGAGGTAAAGCTTCACCTAAATTTTATGCTGCAATTTTACAATTGTCAGATCTTAATGCTATATGGTGTTGTGGTCTGGTGGACGGCGCTTCAAAAGTCCTCCTACTGTTCAATACTCAAACGGATCCAAAAGATGGCTTGTTTGTGCATCACAGCCGCACTGAGGATGACACCATCTGATGCACTTAATTTAGTGCTACGTCTAATTCCCCTGGAGATTGTGGCTAGGCAATATGCTGCGACCACTGCCCTGAGGCTAAGAGAGCCATCTCTTTGGTCCTGTGGCGGTTACAGACACTGTGTAATCCTTGATACAATGCCCGAAGTTCCAGCCAGTGTGGATTACACCCCACCTGAGCAGCTTCTTGATAAAAAAACTACTGTACCACAATGCCTGATAGAACTACGATATCCCTGGTAACAGAATTTCCATAGTTTTCCATGCGGATGGTTCCAAACTAAACGACCACGTGGGATTTGGGGTGTACTCTAAAGATCTAGAGCTGGTCATATCGAAAAGGTTACCCGACCACTGTAGTATGTATCAAAGAGAACCTTGCAATTAAGGAAGTGTGGAATGGCTAAGATATAACCTCACAACGACGATTGGCATAAACATCTTCTCAGACAGCCATTAAATCCATGGAGAATGTATTTCTGAACACAAAAACCGCCCTCGACTCTCGCAGATATCTCAACGAGATGGCTGAACAGTTCAAAATTCACCTGTTCTGGGTGCCGGGCCACAGAGATATCCCAGGGAATTGTAACGCGGACGAACTTGCGAGTCTAGGAACTACCTTACATTACAGGGAAACTCTTATAAGTGGGTTTTATGGTGTTGTGGTCTGGTGGACGGCGCTTCAAAAGTCCACCTACTGTTCAAACGGATCCAAAGGATGACTTGTTTGTGCATCACAGCCGCACTGAGGATGAGACCATCTGATGCACTTAATTTAGTGCTACGTCTAATGCCCCTGGATATTGTGGCTAGGCAAAATGCTGCGTCACTGACTTATCGGAAAACATGCTGACAGACTAAAGGTTGCCAGCAACGACTTTTGCAGTAGCTGTGAGGACATCGAAGAAGAAGAGACTATAGAACACCATCTGTGGGTGTGTCCCACACTACTTAAGGTTCTCATTTCTTTGAGAACGATTTAGCGGTTGTAAACGTTCACATGGAGGCCACCGATAGCCTATTGGTTAGCATGTTCGACTATGACGCTGCTCGCCTGAGCTCGAATCCAGACGAGAAAATTTTTCAGCGGTGGTTATTCCCTTAAATGCGGGCGACATTTGTGAGGTACAATGCCGTGTTAAAACTTCTCCCCAAAGAGGTGTCGCATTACGGCACGACGTTCGGACTCGGCTATAAAAAGGAAGCCCCTTATCATTGAGCTTAAAATTTGAATCGGACAGCACTCAGTGATATGTGAGAAGTTTGCCCCAGTTCCTTAGTGGAGTGTTCGTAGGCAAAATTGCATTTACAAACGTTCGCAAGTTGTTGGGCTTTTTAAAGCGATATGCGTTGTTCAACGGTAGGAACTGGAAGGCATCTTCCTTCTTCTATTCCTCTGGTATCACCATGGACGAAAACGTCCAAGAGAGTCTGATGGCAGACTTCCACTTAAACCTAACCTAGCCATGTCCGCTCGCCTTAGGCCCATTAAAGCCACCTTTTTTTAATCAGATTTTGCTGAAATTTAGGGCAGTGAGTTGTGTTAGTCCTCTTGACATTCAACATTTTCAACACGGCTCAAATCGGTTCAGATTTGGATTGTGCTGCCATTTAGACCGATCTCTCGCATTTACTGATCGATTTCATTGAAATTTGGGACAATACGTTATGTAAGGCCCCTGGACCAGATCGGTCCAGATTTGGATATAGCTGCCATACCGTCTCTCGATTTAAGGTCTTGCGCCCATAATAGACTCATTTATTGTACGATTTTGCTGAAATTCGGTATGGCAAGTTGTGTTAGGCTTCTCGACATCCATATTTAATACGGCCTAGATCGGTAGAGATTTGGATGTATATGCTATATATATCAATCTCCCGATTAAAGATTTTAGGCCCATGAAAGTTGAATTTATTAACCGATTGTGCTGAAAGTAGTCCCTATGAGTTGCGTTAGACCCCTCGAAATTCGTACCGAGTATGATAGAGATCGGGCTATATTTGGATATAGCTGTCATTTATACCGATCTTTCGCACCGTTTGTAACACCTCGAAATATACGTCTAAGACCCCACACGCCATGACATTTTAAGTCGATCTAGCCATGTTCGTCCGTCTCAACGTCTGCCCGCCCGTTCGTCTCTCCGTCCGTCCGTCTGTTAAAACCAAGCTAACATTAGAAGGAGCATAGCTAGCCGCTTGAAATTTTGCACAAATACCTCCTATCAGTGTAGGTCAGTTGAGATTACAAATGGGCCATATCGGACCATTTTTATACCCTCCGTCATAAGATGGGGGTATACTAATTTCGTCATTCTGTTTGAAACTACTCGAAATATGAGTCTGAGACCCCATAAAGTATACATATTCTTGATCGTCGTGACATTTCATGCCGATCTAGCCATGTCCGTCCGTCTGTCCATCCGTCCGTCCGTCCGTCTGTCTGTCGAAAGCACGCTAACTTCCGAAGGAGTAAAGCTAGCCGCTTGAAATTTTGCACAAATACTTTTTATAAGTGTAGGTCGGTTGGTATTGTAAATGGGCCATATCGGTCCATGTTTTGATATAGCTGTCATATAAACCGATCATGGGTCTTGACTTCTTGAGCCTCTAGAGTGCGCAATTCTTATCCGATTGGAATGAAATTGTGCACGACGTGTTTTGTTGTGATATCCAACAACTGTACTAAGTATGGTTCAAATCGGTTCATAACCTGATATAGCTGTCATATAAACCGATCTTGGGTCTTGACTTCTTGAGCCTATAGAGGGCGCAATTCTTATCCGATTGGAATGAATTTTGGCACGACGTGTTTTGTCATGATATCCAAGAACTGTGCTAAGTATGGTTCAAATCGGTCCATCACCTGATATAGCTGTCATATAAACCGATCTGAGATCTTGACTTCTTGAGCCTTTAGAGGTCGTAATTATTATCCGATTTGGCTGAAATTTTGTACAACGGCTTCTCCCGTAACCTTCAACATCTGATCTGAACTGATCTATACCTGATACAGCTCCCATATTAATCGATCTCCGGATTATACTTTTCGAGCCCCTACAAGGCTCGAGTCTTATCCGATTGGACTGAAATATTATCCAATGACTTCTGCTATGTTCTTCAACATTTAATTCATTTGTCTTTAGAACCGGACTATTGCTTGATATAGCTCCAATAGCATAATAATTCTTATCCATTATTCTGTGTTTGCCTAAAAAGAGATACCGTGGTTTAGGTAGGTGTAGGGTATATAAGATTCGGCCCGACCGAACTTAAAACGCTCTTACTTGTTATCATTCTTGCATTAACTATTGACCAATGGTTATCAGTAGGAATAATTTCTGGTATTTTCAGTGGCCATGGCATTAAATGGTAAAAAACCATTTTTGAGAGTTTGGGCTCTCCCAAACTTATCTCAAGAGCTGTCTCTTGTGCAATGGGAAAATATTTATGCAACTCTTCCACTGTGTATACACTGAACACTTGAGAGACTTTAAAACCACAAAAAAAAACTACTACTACTACTACTACTACTTACCCACAATATAGACCATTACGGCAGGTGGCATAACGCAGGTGCCCACCAACCAATCGGTTATGGCCAAATTAAGGACAAAGCAATTTGTCACCGTGCGCAGACGACGTGTTGTCAAAACGGCTAAAATCACAAGAGTATTACCGACCACAGTAACCAATATGAGCAGCATAAATATGGCAACGACCAAAGCCTTTGGCCAGGCCATACCAACCAAATAGGAATCCACCGAGGGAGCTAATGTCGTCGATGTCATTATCATGGCTGCCGTGGAAGAGGAGGATGAGGAAACACTGGTAGAGGCATTTAAGGAAGAATTGCCCATGATGGTTGTACTCGAGGTGGCAATGAAGTGACTGTTATTATTCGCCGTGATGGTGTTGGAAATGTTGGGGTTCAAAGCCGTTGCTACTGCTGCCGCTGTGGCGGCTGATGATGAGGGGGGCCATGAGAAATTGCCTAGCAAAGCCATGGGAGTGACAGCCACAAAGGCATCCAGGGAATGTGATAAACTATTGCTCACATCATTCTCGAATGTGGTTAAAGTCTCCAACACATTGGCCACTAATGACGATGAGGATGATGATAATGATGATGGCGATGGCGATGGCGATGGCGATGTTGATGTTGATGTTGACGCCGCTTGCATTGATGATGACAGTGTCGCTGTTGTTGTTGTTAATAACGTTGAAGACATTGATGTTGCAATTGAATTGTAGGCCGAACCATATGTGGCAGCAAATGGGGCCGCAGTTGTAGCGGCTGCAGGAAATGAATTCGAGTTTGTGTTGGATGGAGAGGAGCTTGAGGAGGAGGAGGAGGAGTTTGATGAGGAGCGATATCTCAGGAATGATGTAGCTGGCAGTCTGTTGCGTCCATGTTGTTCCATCATGG